>NC_136496.1:9848772-10003772 GCF_053919585.1 Euprymna scolopes | reverse complement strand
AGAAAGACGAAAAATGTACACAAATACACTTGAAGAGTAAGATGACATGTACTGACTCGAACCTATCATAATGACTGATTCTATTTATGAAGAGACAGTAAAACTGGGAAGGGATAACAATGAGATTGGGTTTCTGTTGTGCAAACAATTACTAAGAAAAATATAGGAGAGTAGTTGATAGTTCTTTATATAGCGATCAAATAATTGGTGTAAACAAAACTACTATAACTACCGATAAGTTGTGTGTCGTCGGTGTATTTAGATTTTTATTTGTTCGACAAGTCAGAATTTGTTTTCTTAATATCCATGGCTTAAAAACATATTGCAGTAGAAACGCATACAAATGACAAACAAGGCTGTAATTACGTCCAAATCAATCAACCGATTTTAGTGCGATATATTATATGTCTAGTATATGAATACTTAATAATCAAGTTGGTACATCTGTCTTAATTACATCACAATGTTAAGCAACGTTGATTTAGACAAGTACCAGGTTGATTAAAATTTGGGTATATCAAGCGATGTATGTATAAGCATGTCGACACTTCTAACAACTTCATCGTCCTTCCTTGCCTCTAGATGTCTCGACCCGATACTTTTGCTAGTTCAGGATCGTTCGGACGAGTGAGTGAGACTGTCTCTTCGCAAACTCGCCTCTACTTGAAGAAAACTAAGAGGTTTTGTCATACATCCTCCCTAGAGTAAATAAATCTAATAAAGTAAAGTAATCTAATGACCTTCCTCGTTTTGACGAAAGAATATTTTTTCTACAAAGGAGTTATCACTTATCAAATCCTGGAAGCCACTCAAGGATAAAGGTTACTGAGTGTACAGGCAATGTGACATTATCGTAGTAATCGTTTGTAGTGGAAATTTGGTAAATGTGATTACTTAAAGGAACGACTCATCAAGAACCTGTTCACGTTGGACTTGAAGACGATTATATTGTAGTCAGCTTGGAAGTAGGGAAACGGAAGAGTGTTCCACGGGCAGACTGTTCTAAAAAAGAAACTTTGTTCATGGAATCTACGTTTAAGTTTTAGCCAGGAGATTTGAATAGCATTTGGGATTAAAAAAAAAAGTGTGCACTACTGGTGATGAAAAGTGAAAAATTACAGATATCAGGGAGTATTGAACTGTCTGATCAAGAGGAGATGAGTGCGCTTGGATAAGATGACACTTACAAATATTTAGTTGTCCTGAAAGCAGACACCATCAAATCTACAGAAATGAAAAAGAAGACGTGAAAAGAGCACTTGAGAAGAACAAGAAAACTCTTAGAAACAAATATATGCAGTAAAAATCTAATTAAAGGAATAAACACCTGGGTAGTATAGCGAATAAGGTATTCTGGAACATTCATAGGCTGGACCAAAGAGAAACTTCTGGATTTTGATCAGAGAACTAGGAAACTAATAACGATGCAAATCCAAAAGACGATCCTGAGGAAAGAGGATTAATAAATGCCGAAGACTGCATAGAAATTGAAAAAAAAACCCTTAGAAAAGTACATGAGCTAGAACACAATGACTGACCACCGCAGTCAGAGACATGGTACAGGATATGAAGAAGCCAATAACAAAAAGACAAGAAAAGAAAAGTAGGTAGAGAAAGTAATGGGCAATTCATAAGAATGACAAAAGAAGAGAATAACAGCTAAGGAAAGGACAATGAACAGAGAAACAGAATCTCTTCTTACAACAGAACAGTACAACGCGATTAGATCGAACCACATTAAAGCTAAAATAGACAAAACGCTGGAAAACAGTAAATGTTGACTTTCTGGACAAAAACGTGAAACGCTGAACCATACAATGCGGTAAATTAGCCCAGGAAGCATACAAGGACACACACAACCTTATGGCGAAGGAGGTATTGGGAGTTATACAAACGACTGCATCTTGACACGCAGAAAAATGGTCCAAACACAAGCCGAAGACTATACTGGATAATGAAAACCACAAAATGCTTTGGGATATGGAGATATAACCAGATAAATCTATCCAAACCAAATGACCGGACGTCATATCAAGAAGACAAAAATGGACCTGTCAAATTGTAGATTTTGCCGACCCAGTAGTCTACACGGTGAAGAGGAAAGAGACAGAAAAGACAAACAAATATGCTAAAGAGAACAAAAGAGAATATGAAACCTCAGGAAAATCACATACTAACAATAATTGTAGGAGCATTAGGAACAGTGCACAAGAACTTGAAACCAGAATTGTAGTAATCGAAATCAAGTAGAAGGTTCAAACTATGCAACAGACAGTAATACTGAAATCATGAAAAATGTAATAAAACCTTTGGATGCGGAACTTTCTCTACAAGAATGACAATCGCTATTCGGACATATAAAAAATACACAAGAAACAACCAAAAATCAAATCGAGAGACCTGAGTCTATGAAATTGTAGACTGACTACTTTATCCCCCATCTCAACTCTTCCTCACCCCTTCCTCTAGCATCTCTCTCACCTTCCCATCTCCTTTACCATACCACATCCCATAACATTCTCATCATCATCATCCACCAAAAAGTAAGTAGTTTAAGCAAGCAATTACGAGACATCCACTGGATTAGTGGAGAGTAGTGGGGACGCCCATTTCGACCTAGATTCTACTGAAAACTAATGGTTGCTTTAAGCGAGAAATAAATGGTGAGTGACTGTTCCAATGGCGCAAATGTATTTGAAAAATTTATCGAATATAGTGAAGATTACTGGAAATCTGGGGAGACGTGTTTTCACCCAGACTTCAGGGAACACCACCGGTCTTTGTCGGTGAGCAATCTCTGTTGTTGACCTTTGTGAGAGGTTCTAGTGAGTTTAATAATAAACTCAATATAACGTCAGCAATCGTAGAGATCTTTTGCAAAAAAAAAAAAAAAAACTGTAAGAAAGAAGATAAAAAAATACAACAGGTATCAAAAATAAAAACGCCATTTTTCTTTTTAATATTATAGAAGCAGAAAGCAGCCTGCATGAACTGTGAACGCTAACCAATAATTTGAACACTGTAATATAAATAAAACAATTACGACAAGAAAGAACCAACAAAACGAAATCGCATATTTAGTGGCGTTTACATCTGATGATGCCACTCTAAGGATCCATCGAATGTCCAAGATGGACAAGGAGGATCATTAACCACTGCAAAAGTGCGGAAAGTACTGACGCTTTGGGGAGTTTTTTTTTTAATACTTATACCTCAGAGTATTTTAATGGCTGCTGCTAGCAAGAGGTCAAAGATAACTGCTTATTATGATAACATGAAATATGCTGCACTAATTTTCTAGAGAAGTAGAGTTAATTGGAATTTTGTGGAGACTTGTTGTCACTCAGACTCAATAAAACACCGCAGCTTATTACCAGTGAGTTATCTCTAATGGTGACTAGGACTAGTGAGTGGATAATATTAAAATAACTGCAAGAAATCTTATCAACTATGCCCCCCTCGCCAACGACAATTTTGTTAAAGGATAGAAGTGAACTATCCATAACAAGACCTCTATTGAATCTACTGGGAATCTGGAGAGTTTTTTCTTAACTCTATTGAACTTATTTT
Organism: Euprymna scolopes; assembly: GCF_053919585.1. NCBI lineage: Eukaryota > Metazoa > Mollusca > Cephalopoda > Sepiida > Sepiolidae > Euprymna > Euprymna scolopes. The sequence goes on along the minus strand of NC_136496.1, from coordinate 10,000,202 downwards.
CCGATAATGAGCTGTGTGAAAACTGGTAAACAATACCCCCCAACAGAAAGGCACCAGTCTAGGCTGATACCATAGACCATGTTTGTGAAGTGTACAAGACGATGAACGAAGCGACAAAGGAAAACACTAACATTATTATTATTATTATTATTATTATTATTATTATTATTACTACATGATAGAAGTAACAGCAATAATAATAAGCTATATATTAATAGGATTGTGTACGTGTTATTTATTTTGCGTGTCCCGCTTACATCCGAATGATCGTCGTTTAATTGTTATGAATGCCCCATTTTTGTAATAAAAAAATTACTAAGAATTCTTGATAAGTTTTGGTTTCGGTTTCGAATATAGCTGATGCCACTCCAGAAATCCATCTTTTTATAAATAATTTTATCCAGAATTTGTCATAAGTTTTGGTTTCGGTTTCGATTCAAGCCGATGCACCAAAATCGTATGGATATAAATTTTTTAATCGCAACTTTATAGTATATTAAAATCGATAGAACCTCAATTATATAATAATATATACGAAATCTGCAAGAATTAAAAATTCATATTAAAGCGCACACTGCGACCAGACTACGCCGGGCGTCCCTGCGAGCTTGATAAATAATTTTGAAGTTTTAACAAAAGATTTAAAATAATATTAGAGCGTCTCCATTTACGGTGAACATCTACAGAATGCTAACATCGATATATTACATATGATTAATTTCTATATGTCCTGCTGGTAATAATAAATATAATAATAATAATAATAATAATAATAATAATAATAATAATAATAATGATAATGATAATAATAATGATAATGATAATAATAATAATAAAAATGATAATAATAATGATAATAATGATAATAATAATAATAATAATAATAATGATAATAATAATGGTAATAATAATAATGGTAATAATAAGGATACATGATAATGATTATAATAATAATAATGACAATGAAAATAATAATTATAATGGTAATGATAATAATAATAATAATAATAATAATAATAATAATAATAATGATGATAATGACAATAATGATAATAATAATAAGGGCAATATTAATAATGATAATAATAATGACAACAACAACAATAATAATAACAAGAATGGGAAGAGAAACAACTCCACGGAAGATTCATAAGAATGACAAAAATATGAGAATAACGAAAACACCTTAACATGGATTCGAAAAGGACATATAAACGGGGAAACTGAATCTCTAGTAACTGCAGAAAAATATAACTCGATAAAAACCAATGATATCAAAGCAAGTATCGATAAAACACAAGAAAACAGCAAATGCAGACTCTTTGGAAAAAGAGACGAAACGATAAACCATATAGTAAGTGAATGCAGCAAACTTGCCCAAAAGAAATACAAAAAAAGGCATGACCAAGTGGGGAGGGTTGTACACTGGGAATTGTCAAAACAACCGCATTTTGAGCGTACAGACAAATGGTACAAGCAGAAACCCGCAACAGCACTCGAAAACGAGAACCACAAAATCCTGTGGGACATGGACATACAGACGGACAAACCCATCCAAGCAAGAAGACCAGATGTCGTAATAATAAACAAGAAAGAGAAATCCTGTCAATCGTAGACGTTGCTGTCTCAGCTGACCACAGTGTGAGTTTTAAAGATGATGAAGAAAATCAAAATAGTACCGATAATAGTAGGAGCACTAGGAACAATTCCGAAAATTTTCGAAAAAAAAATGTTAGAAATTGAAATCAGAGGAATAACTGCAAAAATACAACGACTAACGATAATGAAAACGGCTGAAATATTAAGGGAAACCCTTGAATGCGGAGAATAATACAAGAAGACAGTATAACGAATAAGCGTTATAGGGAATGAAGAACACCGAAGCTGCATATCTACAAGTTTTACACCCCCACCATGCATCCCCCACATTATCTCATCACCGTTCCTCCCAATAGAAAACTAATACCATAGAGCCGAGGAGTGTCAATAAGGACTGAAAGACCGAGGAGAGAGCGCTGACCAGACTTCGGCTGGACAAACAAAGAGAACTGGGGCGTTGGGAAGCTTAGTACCACTCAAATTTTAGTATAACCCAATGGTCACTGCCAGGGAGAAATCAATGGTAAAAGGCTGTTGAGACGATGCAAATTAATTTGCAACTGCTATCGAAGGAGGCGGAGCGAGCTCGACGTCTGGGGAGACTCAGCTTCCGGAGAACACCACAGGTTTCCAATCATATCGTTTGTTGACTTGTGTGAAAGCTTCATGTGAGCAAATAATAAAAATAATAATAATAATAATAATAATAATAATAATAATAATAATAATAATAATGATAAAACTAATAATAATAATTACAATATAAGTATTATTATTCATACGTAATAATGATAATAATAATAATAATAAATATTAATAATAATAATGATAAAACTAATAATAATAATTATAATATAAGTATTATTATTAATACGTAATAATGATAATAATAATAATAATTAATGTTAATAATAATAATGATAAAACTAATAATAATAATTATAATATAATTATTATTATTAATACGTAATAATGATAATAATAATAATAATAATAGTAATAATAATAATAATAATAATAATAATAATAATAATAATAATAATAATAATAATAATAATAATAATAATAATATTGGAAAAGTGGAAACTTGTTGAAAGTGAAAGGGATAATACTATTAATTCGGGAATGAAAGAAAAATAGGATGTCGACTCAATTGTTGAATTGAATACAATAAAAGAAGCAGAAATAAAGGAAATAATAAAGCATTAATGCAAGAGAGGTCTATATTTCATTTTTCGGTCAAACTTGAATGTAATAAAACAAACTACCAATATTAAATATAAATATTTCAATAAGAAATAGGAATTATTCAATGGAAAGAAAATGAGCTGAAAAATATAGACAGGAAACGGTTTCCTTTAATGGAGCTCTACACCCAAATACTGATTTCGATGAATTATATGTAAAACTTAAAGAAAGAGGACGAGGTCTAATGGAGTATGAACGAAGGATTACAGGCAATGAATGCATAAAAAAACGAATGGAAAGTGTATTAAGAAAAATGTGTGATCAAGTTAGTACGAGAGGCAGTTGACAGGGAAACTAAACCTGGCGATTGTTGTCAAAATGTAACTGGAATCTCTAGGACACGGGCCGTCATGTGTGCTGAATAGAAACAAGCGCTCAGGTCAAATTATGTCAAGTATCACAATGATAAAATGACTGAAAGTCCCTTATGTCTATTGTGTGGTTTAAAATATGAGAATATACACCGCCTCGTCATTAATTGTGACAAGTAAGCTCATGGGGATTACAGCAAACGTCATGACAGTTTGTTAGAATGTTCGCTGGTATATATATGCAAGTAAAAGTCTTTGAATGCAGTGCAAAATATAATGAGCATGCTCCAGAAACCTTGCTAAAGCGTGAATATGTGTGATTATTGTGAGATATGAATACCGAGGCGATGGACGCAAGGAGACGAGATTTAGTCTTGTTAAGATAAAAAGGAGCAGATCCATATAGCAGTGCAAGCTGATATGAATGTGAGGAGGGGGGGAGAAAAAGTAAAGGTCGAAAATTAGCAAAACTTGAAAAACAAACATAAATATGTTCTAGAAGAAGACGGTAGCAGATGTAGTTATTGTGATGGAAGTCCTGAAAAGTTCGGCACTTCAAAAGACTGTGGTTGGAACAACGAAAATCTTATATGAAGCAGTGAAAGACTGATAAAATTATATGATAGCATACAGTCATTTTTTATGATCCGGCTCTCCAAAAAATCGGTAATATCAACAGCCAGACACAAAATGTGACGTCATCATCATCATCATAATAATAATAATAATAATAATAATAATAATAATAATAATAATAATAATAATAATACTTCTGAAAGGGACGAGATTCATTTTCAGAGGATTTCCCTCAATCCTGGCTTTAAACCAGGAGCTTCAAAGATCGAGGGTTTTCCTAAGGATGTTGGTGGTACCTACAATTGCAGAAGTCTAAAGGCCGCCTAGAACATCGGGGATTCGTAGTTTTTTCAATTGTCCTTCCAGACGACTTGACACTACTCCTAGTGTACCAACTACGACAGGGATTATTTGTGTTTTAACCCCGTGTATACGCCTTATATGCAAGCCGAATAGAGCATAATTATTCCACTTCCATTCTCATTCTTTCTCACATTCCTCTCCCAGGGTACTGAAAAGTCTACAATCTGCCAGTTTTTTTAGACCTTGTCAATGACGACCAAATCCGGACGATTATGTTCCAATAGATTGGTCGCTATGACACTTTTGTCTCACTATACCTCTACCTTGCTATCCTCACTTGTTCTCACTACATCAGTCACCTCCTCAAATCATTTTCCAGCATACTTCACCCCACTCCTTTTACACACCTCCCAATATATCCGGAGTCCTATGCGATCGTGTCTTTTCGGTACTATCTCTGGTCCAGCCCCCTACACCCTGTTTCAAGGTGCGCAATTGACTCTGAGGTCTTACCACAAATCCGGCATTCTACAGCAACTTTCTCTCCTAGAACAACTTTTTTGAACAATCGTGTTTATAATAATAATAATAATAATAATAATAATAATAATAGTAATAATAATAATAGTAATAATAATAGTAATAATAATAATAATAGTAATAATAATAATAGTAATAATAATAATAATAGTAATAATAATAATAGTAATAATAATAATAATAATAATAGTAATAATAATAATAGCAATAATAATAATAATAATAATAATAGTAGTAATAATAATAATAATAATAATAGTAATAATAATAATAATAACATTAATAATAATAAAAATAATAGTAATAATAATAATAGTAATAATAATAATAATAATAATAATAATAATAATAATAGTAATAATAATGGAACATGAGAATAAAAACTGATAAATCCATCCAAGAAAGAAGAGCGGATGTCGTAATAATTAACAAGAAAGAAAACTTCTGTGAATTCGTAGTCCTTGCTGTCCCAGCTGACCACATAGAACATTTCAAAGAAAAGAAGAAACGGGGCAAATATAGAGGATTAGCAGGGAGCAGAAAGGGATATGCCATGTGAAGAAAATCAAAATAATATCTATAATAGTTTGAGCACTTGGAAAAATCTCGAAGAAAACTTTAAAACAAGAATTCGAGAAATTGGAATCAAAAGAATGACTGGAAAATAGAACGAACAACAATAATGGAAACAGCTGAATTATTAAGAAAACCCCTTGAAATATGAAAACTAACACACATGAGCAAAAGCGCGGCTCAAACAAACTGCTGCAAAGGAAAAACATGAAGCATTACATGGAATCAAGAGCACTGAAACACCATATCTATAAGTTCTCTAACCCTACTCCATCCCATCCTCTCATTACCCCCTCCCGTTCAGAAAAAAAAAGAGTGAGACCAAATAACCAAGTAGAGACAAGGACGATTGAAAGACCTAGGCCTCCTCCATCGGATAAGTGCAAAGAGGGCTGGGATCTTGGGCTTATTGGCACTCAAATTCTAGTGAAGACCAATAGCAGCTGCTAACGCGAAAACAGTTGCAAGCAGCTGTTGCGATGATCCAAATTTATTTGCAAATAGTAGCGAAAGAGATGGAGGGTACTGGAAACCTGTGGAGACTTGTTGTTAATCAGCTTCCAGGGACACCACATGTTTTTTTTTAAATTAGATATTTGATGACCTGTGTGAAAGCTTCCTGTTAGTCAACAGCAACAATAATAATAATAATAATAATAATAATAATAATAATAATAATAATAATAATAATAATAGTTCCAGAAAACCAGAGAGTGAGAAACAAAGAAACAGAGAAGGGAAGCAAATACACTGAACTGTCCAATGAACACAAAAGGATATAGAATATAAAGAAATTCAAGATAATACCACTAATAGTAGGAACACTGGAACAACATCGAAGAAACTTTAAAAAGCAATTAGAATGCGGAATCTCTTAGAAGATACACTGTATTACACTTATGAAAACGGTTTAAATATTAAGAAGAAAACATTAAATGTGGAGACAAATAGACGTGAGCTACGGACAAAAGTCGAGCATATAGAAAAGAGCACAGCTGTAAAATACAAATGAATTATCACATGGGATCATAAACACTGAAACTGTATAATTGTAACTTAATTGCGCATGTGCCCCTGCCTTCTATTTACTTGTGTGTGTATATGTGTGTGTGCGCGCGCGTTTGTTTTCATGTCACAATAAGAAATACAACACATCAAATAATCTGCAAAGAGGATAGAAAGACCCGGGAGAGAAAGCACTAGCTAGACCTCCGCTGCATAAGTGCAAAACGGATTGGCACCCAGAAGAGGCTTATTGCCACCCAAATTTTAGTGGAGACAAATGGTTGCTGCCGACGAGAAATTAATGGTAAACGGCTGTTGCGATGATGCAAATTAATCTGCAAAAGTACTCGAAGGATGTGAAGAAGGTAGAAGTTGTAGCTATTGTCATTAGGGGAATGTAACAGAAGGATGTGATAAGTGGATTGAACAATTGAGACCCATTGCAATGTGAGAGTACCTAAAAAACTGCCTTTCTGGCAACCGCCAGAATATTGCAGGAAGTCCTAGAAAACTGAGAACACAAGATTATAATAGTCAGTGTACACTTGTTTTGAAATTATAAAATCGACAATACCAACAATTAGATACAAAATATGAATAATAATAATAATAATAATAATAATAATAATAATAATAATAATAAACATTATAATAAACATTATAATAATATAAATAATAATAATGATAATGATAATGATAATAATATTAATAATAATAATATAAATAATAATAATAATAATAATAATAATAATAATAATAATAATAATAACAATAATGATAATAAAAGTCCACAGTTATCTATTGTTATATGAATATCCTTAGACGACATCACTTCCCAAATATAAACTTAAACTTTGTCAGTTAGTTTTGCACGGTTTAAAATTAAAGATGGATTTTGATGTCTACATGATAATTAAGAGTCCACTTTGGCGGAGTTTTATAAACACGATCTGGATCTAGTATCCCAACCATTCATACACGAGTTGTCGACACACATACACACTCACATACACACACACAAACACACACACATAGAAAAGTTCACCTTTACATAAACATAGAAAACTAGTTGGCAACGCGGCATTGCCTAGTCGTGAAATACGCATACATATTATGTTTCCATTCATACACAAACTGAGACACGTACCTGAGTTAATTTTTTTTTTTACTTACAAGAAGTAAACATATATATTATTTGAATTGGAATTCATTATTGAGATGAATATTATTGATATTAATTTATTTATTGCGGACTTTTATTCTCATCTTTATTAGTTGTTGTTTCACGACGTTTCGGCCAACTATTCCTGTGGCCTTCGTCAGGTCGTAACCGTGACGGATAGAAACTTCGAATCTCCTAAATGCATTCTTCGGGACCCGTGGCGCAGTTGATAGAGACGTTGAATCTCCACGGTTCCAGATGGGCATTGTCTGAATACAGCGGTTTCAATCCTACTCAAAGCCGGCTAAAGGCTTACTTGGCCAAAACGTGGTGGGACGACAACAACTACGGATGCCAGTGATTGCTGAGAATGCAGTTAGGAGATTCGAAGTTCCTATCCGTCGCGGTTACCACCTGACGAAGGCCACTGGAATAGTTGGCCGAAACGTCGTGAAACAATGACCAATAAAGATGAGAATAATAGTCCGCAATAAATAAATTAATATAAAAAGTAAACAGTAAAAAAACAAAACAAAAAAAAAACAACATAATACTCGCATGCACGTATCTAAGTTTCTGGGCGAATTGAAATGTCTTATTTATTTGTATTTTACGACTGGGCAACGCCGAGCCGTCTGGTAGTGTATATAAACGAAAACATATTTAGTTAGTTTATAAAGTTTTTATTGTCAAGAAGAAATCTCTGATGATCTTTGTAAAAGCTCCTTGTGAACTACTACTACTACTACTACTACTTCTACTACTACTACTACTACTACTACTACTTCTACTACTACTACTACTCCTACTACTACTACTACTACTACTAATAATAATAATAATACTACTAATAATAATACTAACATCCCCGAGGAGTAAAACAGATGCCAAAAAGGAAAAAGAGAAACACATGACCTGTTATATATATAGATCAAAAAATCCTAAAGGAGGTAAAAAGGAGGAGAAAGAATTTAGCTATGGCATGGATCGACTACAAAAAAGCGTACGACAGGATCACTCAAGCACGAACAATAGAATGCCTAAAAATGTATAAAATACCAAGCGGGATCACCAACGTAATAGAAAATGCAATGAAAACATGGAGACTGAAATTGACAGCCGATGGACAACACATAATAGAAATTAACATATAAAGAGACATCTTTCAAGGAGACTGACTATCACCACTACTGGTCATCATAGCCATGATGCCCTTGAATAGTATTCTGAGAAAGTTTCAAGCCGGATACAAGTTCTCCAATACAGAGGAAAAAATGAACCACCTGATATACATGGACGATCTGAAACTTTTGGCAAGGACCGAAAAGGAGCTAGAGAAACTAATCAACACTACCAGAATCTTCAGATATCCAAATGGAATTTTGAATGGAACAGTGCGCACAACTAGTTATGAGAAAGGGAATATAAAACTACCCAACCAAACAGAAATGAGGGCACTAGGGGAACAAGACAACTATACATACTTGGGAATTCTGGAAGCGGACACCATCAGAGCACAGAAATGAAAGAGAAAATTGGAAAGGAATATCTTAGGAGAACAAGAAAACTCTTAGAAACGAAATTATATAGCAGAAACCTAATAAAAGGTATAAATAAATAGGCAGTATCACTAGTAAGATACTCTGGACCGTTTATAAGGTGGGCAAAGGAAGAACTGAGACAGCTCGACCAGAAAACCAGGAAACTCATGACCACGGATAATGCACTACACCCAAAGGATGATATTGACAGACTCTACGTGAAAAGGACAGACGGCGGGAGAGGACTCATCTGTATAGAAGACTGTGTGAAGGATAGGAAAATAGTCTAGAAAAATAAATAATGCAAAACACTGAAAGGACAATTGTGACAGCGAGAGACACGGAAAAAACAGCCAAACAAAAAACAGAGAGACAAATGACAAACGGAGAAAAGAGAAATGGGAAGAGAAACAACTCCACGGAAGATTCATAAGAATGACAAAAGATAAGAATAACAAAAACACCTAGACATGGATGAAAAAAGGGCATATAAACCGAGAAACTGAATTTCTAATAACTGCAGCATAAGATAACTCGATAACAACCAACCATATCAAAGCAAGGATCGATAAAACACAAGAAAACAGCAAATGCAGACTCTAAGGACAGACAGACGGAACGATAAACCATATAGTTAGTGAATGCAGCAAACTGGCCCAAAAGAAATACAAAAACGGACATGATCAAGTGGGGAGGGCGGTGCACTGGGAATTATGAAAACGGCTGCATTTTGAGCGCACAGAAAAATGGTACAAGCATAAACCCGCAACAGCACTCGAAAACGAGCACCACAAAATCCTATGGCGCATTGACATACAGACGGACAAACCCATCCAAGCAAGAAGACCAGATGTCGTAATAATTAACAAGAAAGAAAAATGCTGTCAAATCGTAGACTTTGCAATCCCAGCTGACCACAGTGTGAGTATGAAAGAAAAGCAGAAACGAAGCAAATACACAGAGCTAACCAGAAAGTTAAAAGGGATTTGGATGATGAAAATCAAAATAGTACCGATAATAGTAGGAGAACTAGGAACAATTCCGAAAAAACTTTGAAAAAAGAATGTCAGAAATTGGAACCAAAGAAATAACTGCAAAAATACAACGCCTAACGATAAAGAAAACGGCTGAAATATTAAGGAAAACCCTTGAATGTGGGGAATAACACAAGACAATATAACAAAGAAGCGTTTCAGGGAATGAAGGACGCCGAAGCTCCATATCAACAAGATCTACACTACCATCATACACCCCCATTGTCTCATCACTCCCCCCTCAATAGAAAAGTGATACCAAAGAGTCGAGAAGGGTCAAGGAGGATCGAAATACCGAGGAGAGAGCGCTGGCCAGATCTCCGCTGGACAAGCCCAAAGAGAATTGTACGTTAGTGAGGCTTAGTGCGACTCAAATTCTAGTACAAACCAATGGCCCCTACCAGCGAGAAATCAATGGTATGAGGCTGTTGCAATGGCGCAGATTTATTTGCAAAGTCTATCGAAGGAGGTGAAGAGAGCTGGACGCCTGGGGAGACTTGTTGTCACTCAGCTTCCAGAGAACACCACAGGTTTCCAATCAGATCGTTTGTTGACTTGTGTGAAAGCTCCATGTGCGCCAATAACAATAACAATAGTAATAATAACAATAAAAATAACAATAACAACAATATTAATAATAACAATAACAACAATAATAATAACAATAATAATAATAACAATAACAATACCCACAGTGATAATAATAATAACAATAACAATAATAATAATACCAACAACAACAATAATAATAATAATAATAATAACAATATCATCAACAACAATAATAACAATAATAATAATAACAATAACAATTACAATAACAACAATAATAATAACAACAATAACAACAACAATAATAATAATAATAAAAATAACATTAACAATAACAACAATAATAATAACAATAATAATAATAATAATAATAATAATAATAATAATAGCAAAAGCAATAACAAAATAATAATAATAATAATGATAATAATAATAATAATAATAATAATAATATACGAAAGAAAAGAATTCCTTTTAGCTCCCCTCAGTTAATGTCTATAGTTATCTCTTGCTATATGATTATCGTTCCACGACATTACTTCACAAATATGATATAATAAAATATACTCCATTTATATCAAATATAAACTTCAACTGTGCCAGTTATCTTTACACGATTAAAATTAAAGATTTTCGATGTTTACATGATCATGAAGAGTTCACTTCTGCGGAGTTTTGTAACAGGACGTGGATCTGGTATCTCAACTAGTGTGATAACATAGTATTTGTTCGTGTCTTGTTTTTTTCTCTTGATATTCATACAGGAATTGGCGATGACTTTGCACTTTTTTTTGTATATTTTCCCCTGATAATACCCTTTTTCCCTCTTTCTATTCGCTTCGTCTCCCCCTTCTAGACACATTTTCCTCAAGTCAGAACAGATTAACGCGCTTCGTGTAATAATCTTTTCTGTAGCGTACTATATGTTTCCTTGTGAAGCCGTTCATCAAAGAATGGTGACTGCTAAAATGGAATCCATGAAGCGGAATTTAAATTTGATAAGCCAATTCTGACACTATCAACCGGAAAGAACAAATGGCAGCAAAAAATAAAACGAATATTCAGCCGGAAGACAGATAAGGGCACACTGCTGAAAGTCAAACAAATGGTTTATAACTAGCAAGCTGCCAGGTGTTGCCAAGTCGTAGAATACTTTTAATATGTTAATTTAATTCATGCTTATTTCCTGTCGCGATCTCAAAAGTTTATATAGACACATATTTTCAAAGGAAAGGAAAAAGAAAAAGAAAACAACAATCGCTCCTGATGGTGATCAGATGAACCGATAGAACGCGCTTAAGAAGAATATGGCTGAACAATAAAGTGCGGACGCCATTTTATACAAATGCCAGCTGAAATAAAGAAAGAAAGCTCGGCGAATGGAAAAGATATCCAGAAAAATCGTGAAAAGAATAACTGTCCTGTTCAATCAGACGTGCCTGAGTAATGACTTGCAGCCATTATACATATATATATATATATATATATATATATATATATATATATATATATATATATATATGTTTTTTGGTCGGCTGTAGCGTCCTCAGACTTTTACAGAAATGTTCGCTATTTGGGGATGAAAGAGTGGAAGAGTGAATGAGATCAGGTCACCCTTTCATCTCAAAATAGCGAACATTTCTCTGTAAAAGTCTGAGGACGCTACTGACGGCCAAAAAAACGGCAGTGGACGCTACAGACGGCCAAAAAACGGCCGTGTAGCTGAAACAATAATGTAACTTAACAGAAAGATACGGTAATAAAAAATAAAACGCATATTTGCTGTACAACAGTATTGAACACTTTCTTCAGTTTTTATTAATTACCACCTCCACTAAATAACTATATATATATATATATATATATATATATATATATATATATAATAATAATAAATTCTATAGCATAACAACGTCGCAGCCAACAAGAGCCATGACAGCCAACGAACCTGAAGTGGGCTGCGACGTTGGTTGCCTGTGGAATTTATTATATTTATAATCTCTCATTTTATATATATAATGTTTTTAACTCTTTTTCAGTGTTTTTAACATATTTTATTAACTGCTTGCCCTTTAATATATATATATATATATATATATATATATATATATATATATATATATGTGTGTGTGTGTGTGTGTGTGTGTGTGTGTGTGTGTGTTGGTTGGTTGTTTTTACGGCATATCAACTCTTTTTTTGGGTATTTAATGGCGAATCCAAAGATTTTGAAGTAAAAATTTTTAATAGAATATATTTGTTGTTTTCAAGTCGGTTTCTATTTAACCCATAGTTAGGACCCTAACGGGTTCTACCACTCCAGGTCAGAGTGGACCTGGGAGCAATGACAATTAAAGGGTTGCTCCACACTCCCCAAAGCCCGCAAGCTGGGGCCTCACCACTGGATATAGTTTTAGGTTATATCAAGGACCGTCTGTGTGTGTGTGTGTGCGTGTGTGTGTGTTGGTGTTTTTCTCTTAATGCGGGTGTTGTCGACGACTTAACCGTTTTTAGTATATTTCTTCCTAATTACACGCTTTCTCACACTTCTATTCGCTTCGTCTTCCCTTTCTGCACATTCTTTTCAAACACATTTTCCTCAAGTCACATAAGAGAGAACGCACACACACATACATGAGTGTTTTTGTTTCTGTGTGTGTGTATACCTTTGTAATTTTATACATGCATAGCAGCTTTTTATTTCGATTAAACTTTAAATCGAATTTGTTTCACAGGCCCGATTATATATCAAGTTTTAAGTCGTTAAACTTAATTAACAAAGTAGTTCGGTAAACATAAACCCGTGTACACGCACACACACACACAAACACACACACACACATAAAATACCACTTTTAAATAAACATAGAAAACTAGCAGGACGCCCGCCGTTGCCTATTCATAACTAGTACATTTCCATTCATACATAAACTGAGACATGAATGAGTATTTTTTCTTACTTACAATATATATATATATATATATATATATATATATATATATATATATATATATATATATATATATATATACATATTACATTAAGTTAGAATATTTATAAACAAACAGAATCTTTTTTTCGTTTATATACACTACCGTACTGCCCAGTAGTAAAACACGCATAAATATTACATTTTACTTAATACAGAAACTGAGAACCGTGAGACAGTATTGTTTTGTTTTTTGTTTTTTAACTATTTACTTCTTGTAAGAAAAAATAATCATTCATGTCTCAGTTTCTGTATTAATGGAAATATAATAGTTATGTATAGGCAACGGCGGGCGTTCTGCTAGTTTTATATGTTTATGTAAACGTGGTATTTTCTGTGTGTGTGTGTGTGTTTGTGTGTGTGCACGCGTTTATGTTTACCGAACTACTTTGTTAATTAAATTGTTAGTTTAACGACTTAAAACTTGATATATAATCAGCCCTTTGAAACAAATTCGATTTGACGTTGAACCGAAATTAAAAGCTGCTAATGATTCACAGTTTAACATTCGAAACTTGGAAGGCGTACTTCAAAATAATGTGCAGTTCTTTCGTATGCCCTACTACACATTTTATTGTAGAAGTGTATTAATTAAAATGAGCTCAGATGAGTGCGAATAATGATGGGGAGGTAAAGGTTTTTCAACTAGAATCGAAACTAAAAACCTTTACCTCCCCATCATTGTGATATATATATATATATATATATATATATATATATATATATATATATATATATATATACACATACAGACGGCTATGTGTTTGTCTGCCTGTCTGTCGATTGTCCTCTGTCTTCATATTTTCAAACTAAAAAACGGTGATAAGGTCATAAAATGATCGGACTTTTTACGGGTCACTATTTTATGGGTCTTCAGCCTGTTAACATTGCTAAAAGGGGCCCAAAATGGATCAAAATTGAAAAAGATCTTCCTACATTTTGTGTATTCTCTTTAAGCTATGTTTAATATTTAATCGTTTTATATGCGTGTTACGTTATTACATTGGTAACGTGACCAGATTTGAATGCGGCAGTTTCGGTTTCGATCCGAGCTGATGGCACCGATATAATTTCTTTTACTTTTGAAATCACGACTTTATAATAATACCTTCGAAATCTAAACAAATTAACATATTATATAAAAGCATATTCATCGCAAGGGCAAAGTCGCACTCCCTCCGCTAGTATATATATATATATATATATATATATATATATATATATATATATATATATATATATAGTAATGTGATTGACAATTTAAAATTAAAATTAGAATTAAAAATTCAAAATTTGTTTCATAAGAAGGAACAATAACAAAGGCAATAATTTGTACGATCGTTTCGGAGACGATGTTTTTTATTGTGATAGACATTAAGCCACGGACAATAATGTTGACATATAGTATTTTATAAATATATAGTATTTTTTAAAACAAAGTCTCCTCATCAGCAAATATATATATATATATATATATATATATATATATACATATATATGTATATATATATATATATGAGAGAGAGAGAGAGAGACGACAGAAAGATAGAAGTGATGTAGAACACTGAAAATCTAATGCACATTTACTAAGTGAATTGAATTAATGAGGCAAAACCGAAACGAATATTTTTCACATTGCAAGCGTTAAATGCTTTGGACAGTTTTAATCAAATATTGCCTGCCAGATAGAACCAAAATCAACTCGATTTATGAAGATATAAAAAAGAACTCATCATATGTTGCGCCCACGTAATGTGCGCGTATAGCGATGAAAATTTTATTTGAGATTCAAACGTGACAGACTGACTATCGAACGGCATATATTTCTTGTCCAAAGCATGGGTGTATCTCGCAGAATCTTATTTAAAGAATACCACTGCCAGAATAAAATATTCAAATTCAAATTATAGCGTGACAGACCAAAGTGAGTGATATGCGAATGGAATTGAATTCCTGAAGTAATGGATACGTAACCATGCGCGAACGCACGTATAGTGGCTATATGCAAATAACGAGTCGTGTATAAAATGCCGCCAAAGTAAGGACAAAAGGAATATTAAAGTGAGGGGCTTGTACGTTAGAGAATATGATCACATTCTCGACGTAACGGACAATCGAGAGCACGTTCGAAACAACATTGAGAAGAACTGAGTTCAGAGAGAAGTAGTACGTTACATTTTACTCGGAAAGAACTCAGAAACAAATGCTGTCATTAAAAAAAGTTTAGTTATTTCTTGTTTTAGTCTGACTTGCGACGGAGTCTACAACGTGTTGGGTGTACGTGTGTAAACGTGTATAACGTTGCAGATAATTTAAATTTAATTTGCGTGTGATTTTATACCAGAAATGCTATTTCAAATGTGATCATGAGAGACTAATTACCATTTCAAATTGGAGCATGACAGACTTAAGATGATCGTTATAGGCCAAGAATGGTGGGATCCTTCTACCGCTCCAGAAGATATCTCACTACTGATGCAATTCTCTATCTATATAAAAGCCAAGTACGTCCAAGGATGGAATACTGTTGCCATATCTGGACAGGAGCTGCTAAAAACAGCCTATCCTGCCTTGACATAGTACAAAATAGACTTCATGGCTTAGTGGGGGGTGCCCTTTTCTCTACCCTGCAACCTATCTCCCACAGAAGAGACATTGCGAGCCTATCCTTGTTTTATCGTTATTTTCATGGCAGATGCTCGTCTGAACTCCAATCTCTGGTCCCCCCTCGCCAATCTTTCACGAAAAACACTCGTCTAGCTGAATCCACTGTGAAAAATTTCCCCCACTCTATATCTGTGCCTAAATCAAAACGCGGATTTCATGAGCAAAGCTTCTTTCTTAGAACTGCACGCCTGTGGAACTCTGTTCCGTCTGCCTGCTTCCCTCCGGACTACAACTTGGATGTCTTCAAGTCCAATGTTAAGAAATTCTTAATGAACCGCCCCCTTACGTAAACACTTCAGCAAATCTCCTCACTAACGTAATGTACTTGCAATAACCCTTATCCCTGAGTGGCTTCCGGGCCTTGATAAGTGGAGATCACTGTGTAAAAAAAAAAAGAAATATACAAGTAAACCGTGTTATACGTTATCGTAACAAACCGGCAGAGGGATAATTCTACAGAGGTGATTAGATGTAAATCGACATCTTTCCTACAATTTGATAGTTCATCGATTTTTAGTAAGAGACTGTTAACTATTTTATTCAAAATTAAGCACAGAAGAAAACTAGCGAACAAGGCGAAGAGTCGAGGAAAATGTAATTTAATATTCAAGGATTAGAGACAAAAGACAATGTTTTTGTAATATTAGACGTAACAAACTACAATGCTACTTTTTATTTAAGCGTGAATCAATAAACCAATGGAATTCTAAATTTAATCGTGACAGATCAGTTCTAATGCAAATTAGTTGCATATTCGATGTCTTCAATAATCTTTCAGACTTTTGTTGTAGAGCGATTTCAAGTTCTCAAAGCCTCTTAAAAATCCAGTATTTTATCGCAATAAATCTATTGGGAGTACTGCCCAGTTATTTTGATTTCAGATCCAAATGAACAGCTACAGCAGGGATTAAAATGCACCCTAATAAAGCCTGATTGGCTCAGCTGTTGAATTAAACATATGCAATATGGGCATGAGGAAATAAGGAACAGAATTGTATTTTAAACGCAGAAATGTATGGAATGCGTCGAAGGAGTAAAAACGTCACAACATTGAGAGTTCATTGGCCAATACGGATGTAATAGATAAGAACCGTAGTGTATCTATAGCGGCAATAAATCCCAGTTTGATGTCAGTGTGGGAACTATATATATATATATATATATATATGTGTGTGTGTGTGTGTGTGTGTGTGTGTGTCAATTTTTACTCTTGCAGCGAACATGTCTTCGTAACTTAGGCATTAACGCCAAAGAAAAAGTAAAACGTAAGCTAAACATTTTGGTTTCGATTCTCGGTGGTGGCACGCGAGTCCTTTTTTAAAATGTTTTAATCATTACTATATATTAGGTCCAATATAATATAATGATAAATATGAAATTTTTACAAATCAAAATATCATATTTGAGCGCATGTTACAACCGGGCAATGCCGGGTTTCCTACTAGTATATATATATATATATATATATATATATATATATATATATATATATATATATATCAGGCTGGTGACATTGTTATCTCTAATTTAACAGTTGACGGTGAGACCAGTATTCTAGGCGAGAGGTCCTGACGGACAGACAGACATTCTTTTAAAAATAAGATGCGTTATTTATTCTAAGGAGGACGATGGAGACTCTTTACAAAATGCTTACACGCATTTAAGATGCGTCTACTCACTTTCTCAGTTTAACCATGGCAACATTACTTTGACGAAATGTGTGGCAGACAAACACATATACAGACGTACAACACTGCACAGAAACATGTGATAACCTATCTATCATGATAAGAATGTTGTCATGCCGCTTTTACTTAGATAACAGTTACGTTATAAATAACTTATTATTATACCATATGTCACTGAGACGCTTTTAGGAGAAAAAATGCGGTATACAATTCTCTTAGAGGCAATGCATCTTCTTGGTATTTCCATCGTAAACTCGTAATTAAATTAAGAGATCCAACTTATAACTGCAGACAGGAGACAGATAATGAGTGAGAGATTCCTAACTGGCGTTATCCAAGTCGGTATGTGTAAAATATATCTTTTGTCTGTTCGTTGCCTTGTCCTAGAAAGGTAAGTTTGGCTTGTACAGGCGAAAACGGTCGAGAAGTTTGCATTAAAATGGCGGTACGATGGCAAAGAAAAAGGAAAATTACTAAAAACTAAAAATTATAAAATAAAACTACACTTAAATGAGTTATAAATATAACCAACTAGTATATGACGAAAGCAAACAGATGCTGGAACGATTTTTTCACAAGGTAATCACCACTTATCAAGGCCCGAAGCCACTCGGGAATAAGGCTTACTGCGTGTACAGTAATCAATGGGATAGTATCGTAGTAATCGTTAGTATTGGATATTACTTGTGTATGAAAATTGTCCAAGAAACTGCGTGAAGTCATAAGAAGATAACAAGAACGAAAGATGGCCATCGAAAAGACCTGAAGAAGCTTATTTATTTTAGTCTTGAAAATTTAGCCTTTCGTTTCCTTAGATTTAGCTCTTATTACGTGTGAATCCCTAGCTTTAATACACCTAGTTGCATCTACATCTATGCCACAGAGGATTTTCTGGTTTTCGTTTTGTTTTTATATTTTACAATTGAGGACCAGCGTTAATGAGTGGACAGTGGCAAAGGAAAACATGTCGTATTCATCTTAGTAGTAGAGATTCGGTAAAAGGAATTACTAAAGGGGAACGGTTAATGAAGAGTTTGTTCACGTTTGCCACATTTTAGTCAGTTGAAAAGCTGGAAAACAAAACAGAGTCCCACAGGCGTGCGGTTCTAAGCAACAAAGTGTTTTTCATGGAATCTATGTTTAGGTTTAAGCACAGATATAGAGTGGAGGAAATTATTGATAATGGTTTCTGATAGACGAGTGATTCTCGTGAAAGCCAGGACAGGGTGCACCATAGATTGGAGCTCAGACGATCAGTTGCCATGAAAATAAAGATAAAACAGAGACAGACCCGCGACGTTTCTTTTACTATATCCAGTTTCTTTGGGCAATTCTTGTCTACATATGCAAAATGTTACCAGTTTATTGGTTTTCGACATGTTTGTTCTTTTTTTATTCTTTTTTTGCATTAATTTATTATTTGGATTGCTATTTCGATTCTTTGTCTAGAAAATCTACATTTAGACTGTCTTGGGAGTTATCTATTTTATATTTAATGCAGTGCACTCACATAATTTTGTGCTAGTTAAAGTAACGATCCTGTTCCTCCCGCCAGGTGTTCTTTTTATTCCTATTTTTAAACGTTTTTGCTTTTCTCGAGATTTGTCATATTAATAAACGTTCATGAATGTTATTTTCTTCCGACATTTTTTTTTACCTTGTTTATATGTTGTTAATTTCGAGGTTCCTACTTTCCTTCTTATGTTTTAGCTTTAACTTTTTGTTATTATTCGCAAAGTTTGTTTTATTGTATTATTATTATTATTATTATTATTATTATTATTATTATTATTATTATTATTATTGCTATTATTATTAATGTTATTATTATTATTATTGTTATTATTAATATTATTATTAATATTATTATATATTATTATTTTTATTAATATTATTATTATTAATAATATTATGACCATTATTAGTATTACTATTATTATTGTTGTTATTATTATTAATATTATTGTTATTATTATAATTATTGTTATTATTATTAATATTATTATTGTATTTATTATTATTAATATTATGATTATTACTGTTGATATTAGCATTATTATTATTAATATTGTTATTATTGTTGTTATTATTATTGTAATCTTTTTATTTTCATTTTTATTTAGTTTTTTTTTATTAAAATCTTTTATCTATTTATTAATTTTTAAAAAATTCAAGCTAAAACTTAACACTTTTGCTGTTCCCTACAGGCAAGCTTTTGTAAGATTGCAAAAGAAATTGTATTGTCAATCTGATTAAGCCATTTATGGTGGCTTTTGTTAATGGTTCCAAGCGTTCTAATCAAAATAGGAATCAGCTTGACTTCTTTACATTTCCAGTCTAATTAATTCCCATTTTAGATCTTGGTATTTATTTATTTTTTCTTGTTCTTTCTCTCGCACCTTTATATCGAAAGGGCAGGCTACGGCGATGATTGAGTAAGTTCTTTTGTTTATTATGATTATTATGATTATTGTTGTTGTTGTTGTTATTATTATTATTGTTATTATTATTATTGTTATTATTATTATTATTATTATTAACTCACTAGAAGTAGTTACACATGTCATCAAAGATTTCACTTTGAGAAAAACTTGTGGTGTTCTCTAGAATACGATTGATAACAAATCTTCACAGATGTCCAGAACTTTGCATCTTTATGGATAACCTTTGCAGATGAATTTGTGTTATCGTAACAGCCGCTTATCATTGAGTTTTCATTAGCAGCGACCATTTCTCTTACTTGGTATTTAGACAAGCCCGTTCCACGGCAGACATCCTCACTGTAATCTCTGAACGCATATACCATTCACTGGACAAAGCGGGAGAGGGCAGAGCGGTAGCTCTAGATATATCCAAGGCTTTTGACAGGGTATGGCATGAGGGTCTCCTCAGTAAAATCAGACCATACGGTATCACTGGTAGAATACTTAACATAATTAAATCCTTCTTAGATAATAGAAAAATCCAGGTTGTCCTCAACGGTCGTACATCTAAACAATATGATATAAATGCGGGAGTGCCCCAGGGTTCTATCCTTGGACCTCTGCTGTTCCTGATATTCATAAATGACCTCCTCGACAAAACTGCCTCTGAGATGGGTATATATGCTGATGACACCACGCTCTATAGCAGGCACGACAGGAAAACAAATGAGCATACATCTAAAGTAATGGCAGAAACACTAGAGGATGACCTCCAATCAGTAGTGGAATGGGGACAAAAATGGATGACCACGTTCAATGCCGCCAAGACAAAACTGGTTTCATTCAATAATTACAAGAAACCTTCTCTACCACCTATAGCAATGCCCAACGACTCTTTATCTGAGAGTACGTCTCTCAAGCTCCTTGGCCCAACGTTCACAGGAAACATGAGCTGGAACAATTACATCGAGAGCATTGCCAGGGCCGCTGCGAGGAAAGTGGGCTCTCTCTACCGTTCTAGGAAACTTCTAACACTCGAAAGTATCCTGTACCTCTACAAGGCCACTATTCGCCTATATATGGAGTATTGCTCTCATATTTGGGCTGGTGCATCGGCTACTAGTCTCTCGCTCCTTGACAGAGATCAAAAGAGAGTCGCAAATCTGATAGGCCCTAAACTGGCATCTAAGCTTCAGCCTCTGTCCCATCGTCGAAACGTTGCATCCCTCTGCCTGTTCTACAAGTATTATAATGGTGAATGCTCTGATGAACTGCAAGCACTTGTGCCCCCACGACGTAAACACCCTCGACAGACCCGACAAGCTGCAAAATCCCACCCCCACACTGTAGAGATCCCTAGATGTAAAAGATATTTCTACTCCAGTAGTTTCTTCCCCAGAACTGCTAGACATTATAATTCCATTCCAGGTCACTGCTTCCCCAACTGTACTGACATGCATAAGTTCAAGTGCAACGTGAACCAACATCTCGCTGCCCAAATCCCTACATAGTACCCCAGTAGATGTTTCCCCTGATAGTAGCCCCCTACACCAAAGTGGCAATGTGCCTTGTTTGGGGTGAAAATGTAATAAAAAAAAAATTTATGTAGCAAAACCCCTTCCCAGGGTATTAAACCTTTTTGCTCTAGGCATCACTTTCTTAAGGTGAACGTTTGATTGGTGTTATTCATTATGACTAGCGGGAATCTACGAGACCGAATTAAGCACTTATGTTCCACCATATCCGCTGCTTAATTGTTCTATCTCATATTTCTTTTCTCTTCCGTTTCTAAAACTTGTATTAAACGAGCCTGTGTACAGGTGGAGGGTTTTAGTGTTACTGAATTAGCTAATTTAACTATTAACGAAATATGAGCATCTTTTACTTCCCCCCACTCTTTATCTGTGCCTAAACCTAAACGTAGATTCCGTGAACAAAGCTTCTTTCTTAGAACTGCACACCCGTGGAACTGTTTTTCGTTTTCCTGCTTTCCATCTGATTAAAATATGGTTGGTAAGTCCAACGTAAACAAGTTCTTGATGAGCCGTTCCACTAAATTAAAAAAAAATACCGAATTTCCATTACTAACGATTATTTTATTGTCCAATTGACTACTGTACACTCTTAACCCTTATCCTCGAGTGGTCTCTTGGCTTTGATAAATGGTGATGCTTTTGTAAAAATAAAATACCGATTTTTAATGCCCCCTAATTGAAACACATTATCACTCTATTTTGCAAAAGACAATCACGGCCCATTATTGTACTTCTGTTAAGATTCTTCAAAACAAAAAAAATAATGAGGTGTTAGATGAGTTCCTATCTGCACTCGCAATAGGAAAGGCACTTCCACAATTTATAAGGACCCGTTAACCGCTCTTAAATTTACCTTGTAGTTTTAATCCTTGTCTACCTGATTTGTAGATCTTGCTTTTTATCATTAATTCCATCGATCTTTTTTTTCGTCTGTCCTGATTTTGCCGAACTGGTTGCGCACTTATAATATTTTTTTTCAATTTTTATTTTACTTTTATTGCAGTTTGAATATGACCGGTCATCACATGTAACTCATGTGTATTAATCACTGCATTTGAGAAGTTTCTTTAATATCTAATTCATTTTCAGTATACTGATCAGCTTTGTCTTCGCATACATTACATAGTTACTATTTCGAAGTTCTACGAAAATGTTCTCACACGGTCCTACTATTATTAGTGTTGCTTTCCTTGATTTTCCATATTCTTTTTAGCTCTCATGCCAGTTTCGTTAATTAGCCTTGCTTCTACATATCGTTGCTATTTACCGTGTGGTATACTGAAACAGTGAAATTGGGATCTGGCAAGAATTGTCCTTCTTATAAACTATTATGACAGCTGGTCTTCTTGCTTGGATGGATGTGCTTGTTTGTATGTCAATGCCACATGCGGTGTTACGATTTCTCTTCTCAAGTACTGCCTCCTGTTTGTACTTGTGCAATTTGATTAGGTATTTAAAGTGCAGTTGTGCCATAATTCTCAGTTTACCGCCTTCAGCAATTTAACACATCTCTTCTCATATTCTTTTTAGGTTAATTTGCTGTATTCATTTAATCTATGGTTTATCTTTTCGTCATTTAGTACACATAGTCTGCATTTGTTGTTTTCTTGTATCGTGTCGATCTTTCTGTTTAGGTGGTTAGCACTAATCGCGTAAATTAGTGAAGTTGTTATAGGGATACATGTTCTCTTCCGCAAAAGTTCTATTTCGCAGCCATGTCCAAGTTTCATCCTTTGCCATCCATATTTACATCCGAGTAGAATTGTTTAATTCAATTTTTCTTCTTATCGCCCAATCACTTGTTTCTCCATATCATATAAATAATAAAAATAATGATAATAATTATAATAATAATAACACTACTAATATGAATTATTATTATTATTATTATTATTATTATTATTATTATTATTATTAAGTATGCTATTTCTTTAATGTTTCAAACGATTTACACAGAAAGCCCTTCATTCCACTCCGCAATGAAGTGTTCAAATGCCGATCGTATAATAATGCTTTGAATACAAACAAGTATTCTTAAAAGATCATATTGGAATAATATGAGTGATTTTTCTATTGCAATTCAGGCATGTTTCGATCTCTAAGGGCATTGCATGTTAATAGTAATATATCAATTAAAGTGTAATATTTTACAATTTTAAAATCGGGTTTCTATGAATAACTATTTTCAAAAGTCGACACAATGATAAGTGCATTTAGCGAACACAGATATGTTTTCCTTTACTCAAATTCGAATTGTTGGTTTTATTTTATGCTACTAAGTTATTAGAGGTCATGTATTTGTCAGGATTAAATTTATTTGTTGCAATCTATTTAATAATAAAATTATTTTATCGTATTTATAATTATCTAGAATGAATAGCAGAAATGTCTTGAAGTGAACAATTTTGCATCATTTATTTTTTGGAATTTTTTGAATTGAGTAATTCGTTTATTTATTTATTTGCAGACTATTATCCAAAACAACAATAATTTTGAAGGAAGCAATTACTTGAAGTACAGTTACTAGGGAGCATTTCTATCCCGTTGTCGTGAATCAACCGAAGAAGTCCGGAGGATGAGTTGGCTGAAACATGGTGAAACAACAGAAACTGTGAAAATGAGGATAATTTTCAGCAAATAAATAAATACAATTTGCATCACTTGTATCTATTTTTATTAGTCTAGAATCTTATTTCGATTAAAATGGGTACAATATATTTATAGGAATAAATTGCAATCTAAAGTTTAGAAAAAACAAAGACCTAACTGAAACTTATACGTCAGGGCAACTTAACTATTTTTGTATCATATCAATCAACTTCCATAGAAGTCTTATATAGTAGAATTATTAAATTTTATGTTTTTTCGATAATATACAACCTAAAACATTTATGACCTTTAATACAAGTATTTTGAGTTGTATTTTAAATGATTGCTGTACTCCGTATTATACCGCATAACACTTAAATATTATACATCTTTAAAATCATTTACTATTATAACCAACTTTAATACAAGTATCATATAATGTAACATTACGTAATCATGTTACGTCGATATTAAACCAGATATAATACTTTAACATCAATGCACATTAATGCAAATCTTATATAATGTAATCTTTAAATGACATAATAATTATTGATCAATAAGAAAGTATTTAATCGGGAATAATATTGAGATCACATGATATTTAAAGCATCCAATATATCTGTTGTGCATGTGATTTTATCAAATGAAGGTATAATATCGACATGACATAATAGAAAATAAAATATTAGATAAAATATACAACTATATAAGACTTGCACCAAGGTTGATCATTTTAAATATATATTAATGCGTACCATATGTTCATAACATGCTTTTAAAATATACGAGCCGATCATACAAATACATGATCCTGGATATGACCTTATACTATATTCGATGGTAAGGCCCCAGCTTGGGGGGGTTTGGGGTGTGTGGAGCCACCCTTTAATTGCCATTTCTCCCAGGTACACTCTGACCCGGAGTGGTAGAACCTGTTAGGGTTCCAACTATGGGTTAAATAGAATCCGACTTAAAAAAACCCAAATATACTCTATTAAAAACCGTTCTTAAAATCACTGGATTCTGCATTAAATAACCTGAAAAGGGTTGATATGCTGTAAAACAACCAATCAACCAACCATACTATTACATTTAAGGTAGTATATAATATATATATATATATATATTTTGATATAACATAGTATTTGAAAATTGCGTTTGATTTTAGCAATATTTTATTATTTTATAGGAGTATAATATGAGCATCACATATCATTTAATTCAGCTATATAAGGTCGTCCGAATTATTCCTGTAAAGTTTGATGAAATTATCGAATTGTTGGTAAAATTCGGTAATCGAAACACGTGTAACTAAGCAGATAAAACGTTAATTAAAATATATATTTTCTCTGCAATAGTATTGAGCACTCTCGTCAGGTTTTTACTAATTTCCATTTTTGCTATATATATATATATATATATATATATATATATATATATATATATATATATATATAACTGTATATAATCGATATATCATATGTTTCATTGTATCATGATTTTTATTTTGTGGTAGAACGGAAAGTTAAACGAAGTTGAGTCTTAAAAATGCAGCTATTTGGAATAAAATGCGAATGTACATGCACACACACCTTACAGAGAAACATACTATTACTGTGTAAAATTGGCCGAACCATACCACAACAACGTCAAAACAAAATGGCTAATGCTTCAAATAAATATTAAAACTCGATTAATGTCGATAGCAAGCTTCTATCTAGCGTATCATCCACAAAATTCCGAGTAAAACGAGAAATTTCACTGTGTGTGAAATATGAAATATTGCTTATAAGTTCTTTTTCACTTTCTTCTTTGAGAAGGCGTCCGTTTATTGCTAATCTGTAATGCCACTGAAACGGCCCAGATATTTTGGCACACAATAGTGTTCTTCTTTTAAAGACTCTGGCTCTACGATCCCACTGTCTGTCTCTTGTGCCCTGACATTCTACATTTGAAGGGGGATATATAACAAATAGTCGATATGTAATATTGTTAACTAGCATTTCAGCCTGGCGTTGACCGGGGTGTTTGGAGGTGTATATTGAGTAAAAAAAAAGCGGTCAATTTTTTAAAGTTTGACCCCAATTATGACGCCTTCACATTTATTGTCTGAGGATCTAATGAAGTTATTAAGTTTGATCCACACCCAAGCAACCTATATCTAAAATTTCATGTGTTTAGACCCGAAACTAGCAAAGGAGATTGGTAGAGTTCTCT
This sequence comes from Euprymna scolopes, assembly GCF_053919585.1. Lineage (NCBI taxonomy): Eukaryota > Metazoa > Mollusca > Cephalopoda > Sepiida > Sepiolidae > Euprymna > Euprymna scolopes. The sequence goes on along the minus strand of NC_136496.1, from coordinate 9,973,649 downwards.
AAGGTCAAATCGTTGAACTTTGACTCGTTAACAGCCAAATTTCTGGGCGAAAACGGATAAAAAAATTTCCCAAATCTCAGTACCCTGTACATCAAATTTTGAGTCTGTCGACTGCGTAGGGAAATGTACACACATAGACGCACAGACACACAGATACACAGACACGTTCACTTTCATAAATATACTAGCATTTGAGCTCGGCGTTGTCTGGGTGTTTGGAGGTGTAGATTGAGCAAAAAAGTTTTAGGCAGACATGCAAACATACATACAAACATACATTTATATATTAGTAACTAAAACTTCACGACCCCAGCCGATTAAAAAGCTTGCCCTATCGCTGAATACATTTTATGTAAAATTATAAATGTTTAGATCACAAAGTGTCTGATTAATTTGGTAGAAACTACAGAAGTCATTTTTTTTTAACTTTGAACCCTAATGTGACCCTTTATCTTTATTGTCTGGGGCTCAAATAAAATTATTAAGTTAGATGTCTGTCCAAGGAACCTCTATCTAAAATTTAAATTGTTTATACCCAGAATTGGCGTAGGAGTTTTGTAGAGTTCACCAAGGTCAAATCGTTGAAATTTGACCCATTAACAGCCAAATTTCTAACCGATAACAGAGCACAAAAACTTTCGCAAAACTCAGTATACCAAATTTCGAGTCTGTAGACAGAAAATGGTTAGAGTTTTTGCGTAGGGAAATGTACACAGATACACAAACAAGGAAACACATACAGGTTCATATATATATATATATATATATATATATATATATATATATATATATATATATACACATTCCAGCCCGGCGTTGCTCGGGTGTTTCGATGTGTATGTTGAGATAAAAAAAAGTGGTAGTAGGAAGGCAGGCTTGAACCTGCACCGGTAAGGAGGAAAAACGGGGGAAAAACCTGACGTCTATGCTGTTACGACTACCGTAAAACCGGAAGTGACGTAGGTTTAAATGTAGGCAAGGCATACAAAAAGATAAGATGAGTTTAAAAAATAACGAAAAAAAAAGCGATCCCCCCCCCCTGTAGAAAAGTGCCCAGTTGCAGGTGAAGGTATTAATGTTTTAAGCTAATTTTTCCATATTTGTCGTATGAAAGGTCAAACTTCAAAGCGATACTGATCATGGTAATATCCGTAACCTATGCCGTAAGTTTTAGGAAGACACGCAAACATATACATACATTTATATATTGGCAGCTAAAACTTTTCGACCCAAACCGATTAAACAGCGTGCCCTATCTCTGAATACCCTTTATGTCAAATTTCAAATGTTTAGACCATAACTTGTCTGTGTAATTTGGTAGAGACCGCAGAGGTTTATCTTCTAAACATTGAACCCTATTATGACCCTTAAGATTTATTATTTTGGGCTCAAGTCAAGTTATTAATTTCAAGTGTCATACCAAAAAATTGGTGAGGGAGTTTGGTAGTGTTCTCAAAGGTTAAATCGTTGAACGTTGACTCTTTAACAGTCAAATTTGTAGCCAAAAATGGATTACAAAGATTTTCTCAAATCTCGGTATCCTATGTATACAAATTTCGAGTCTGTAGACTAAAAATTGACAGAGTTATTGCGTAGGGAAATGTACACATACAGACACACAGACACGCTCACTTTTATAGATATATAGATAGATTTTCTTATTTTCGTTAGATTATCATCAATTACAGCTCAGTGGATATTTTTTTTAATCTCGTTCGCCTGGAATACAAAATTGTAATTAAGTAATTCCGTCTTATATTAAAATTACATCTCGTTCTCATCCTTTTTCGTTTTTTTTATGATTACTCGATGTTAAGAATTTTTCTTTACTAATTAAATTTTAATGAATTTCAACTTGAAGAGAGATTAAAGTGTATCGAAACGGAATTAATGTTTATCAAGGCAGAAATTGATAAACAATTTCAATGTTGCTTTAAGCCATATAAATGTCATGTCAAAAAGAGACTTGGTGATTGGCCAACGGCATATACCCACAATGGAAGAGACTACATCAAGTTCAAATATAAGTGATTTATAATTGTCGCCCTAGAAAGGATTACATTATTCAATTTCCCTTTGATGAAAACTGGTTTACATTTTTTGTTGCAGTCATCTTCTTGTTAGCCAGTTGTGTACAAATCCCAAAGGGGATATACGCTTTCTATCACGTCTGAAAGTGGCACAATGTTTAATGAGTGAAGCCGGAGATGCGCCGCTGTACAACTATTGTTCTCTACCGATCCATATTATGCACACAAGACCATTGGCAGCGCACTCAAAATTCCAAATGCCTACTAGACAGGAGAGCCTTTGAGTGCCTAGTACACAGGAGAGACTTTGAATGCCTAGTAGACAGGAGAGACTTTGAATGCCTACTAGACAGGAGAGAATTTGAATGCCTAGTAGACACTATCCTCGAGTGTCTAAGGTCTCTCTGTACAGGGATTTGTCAGAACAACCTGGCATGAGGATACTCTTTCAATATAGAAGTAAACCCTGAGCAAATATTCCAAATCACATAGTATTCGCTATCCAAAGATCTCCTCACTATGGCTAACCCACATTAGCTTTTACGAGGAATGGCGCCCCTTCTCCAAGTGATGTTACCTCAAATAACAGCACGAAGCTAGATACTCCACAAGACTAGATAAATGTTGTTCTGGAATCCAGTAAGACCAAGAGATCAAAATGAAAGGTATACTACAATGTATAAAAATGGTTAATGGAGGAGAGGAAAATTATGTTCTCAATTTCTTACTAACTCAGTGTTTGAGAGATAAAGACCTTTAATGGTACATTCACATATCTATGTATCTCATATAGAGTTCAAGTGTTACCCCAGGTTGTGGGCCCCAGGTTGTGGGCCCTATGATTTCTGAGAATTTTTAAAAAGAACGATTCAACGCATGAGTGTACAACTTAACTTATCCTGCAGTCCTTTAAAGGTTGCGAAGCGGGTGGTCAAGGCAAAGGATACTGCCAGAAAAGCTCGGTCCAACGAGTTTATGAAAAGGTCCACACAATCATTGATAAAACCCCTCAGAGGCATATTCGGCAGCTTTCCATAGATTCAAACGTCTCACATAGAACTAAGAATGCAGGTGTGAAAAAGATATTGAGGCACACATATCCGCCAAAAAGCCATATTGTGGTGGAGAATTCAAAGAATCCTAGGCTAATCAAGTTCGTTGTTGCTCTATAAAGCACTCGAAGCACCCTCTTGTTATTTTAAGATGAAAATAACTTCTGTGAAGACCAGGTGTACAACCGTCAGCGGCAAATAACGGCAGCGTGCCCAGCGTGACGAAATAAAGTTTCTGGCCATGGTTATAATCTTTGGGGTTGTTTAAAGGGAGAGCAATATCATGCCATCTCACATCTTCGATGTCGGTTGGAAATTGCACCTGGAAATGCTGAAGAGTGTTGTGACCCCCTTGGTGCAATGAGGTGGTAGCTGGCAGAGCCTGGGTGTGGCAGCAGGATCGAAGTTGGCTCACAAGTCTGAAGATATCAATGTTTGTCTTCAGAAGGAGTGCTACGATTTCATGACCACCCACAACACCAAAGCTGTCGCTCCCTATTCCGGAACTGTACAAAAACGCCGATTCATGGTAAAGGTTTCTAAAATTGAATAGATTTTAGCTCTGCTACATAATCAAGTTGCCTAAATTTATTTTTCAATAGAAGTTCTTAAATAATTGTTTTTAAAATTGTTTTCTTTCGGGCGACGATTTTTATTGTTTAACCCTACACTCTATATATATATATATATATATATATATATATATATATATATATATATATATATATATATATATATATATATATATATATACAAGCAAAGTACCTGTCGTTGACTGGGTTCGCAAACAGCCTACAGAAAATGGACTCTGATTTATGAAAGTATGATAGGTTATGAAAAAGAAGGGTTGTAGAGAGATAGCTTCGAATTTGGGGGTATCAAAACCAAAACAAAATATGATGAAAGTAAAAATAAAATAGATACACCCCTATATTTTATTATACCATACCTGTTAACGCTGAAACACTTATCACAATATTCTGTGGATCTATATTTTAACACCTTGTTAAACTTTGTGACATATTTCCATTCTATGGAGGTCAGGCCCGAACGAACATCCCATAATTTTATCATACCATATTTCTTCAAACTGAAGCATAATTATCAAAGTATACTTACGCAGATAGATATGAAAAGTCGTTATTAAAGTTTGTGCCTATTTCCATTCTATGGAGGCCAGGCGCGAACGCAGACCCCCACAATTTTATAATACTATCCCTATTTAAGTTAAAACATATTTATCAAAGTATTATTATGTGCATCTATATCCAAACCACTTGTAAACGTTTTTTTTTTTTAATTTTGTTATTTCCATACTTTGTTGATCAGGCGCGAACGCAGACCCCACAATTTTAATGAACCACCGTTCTGCCAGATCGAACATACCCATTTCTGTGTCTCGATACATCTTCTCTCATTATATGTAATCAGTTTTTTTTTTAAATAGTCAACCATATAGGAGCCTATTCGTGACCCAGACACACATACACACACATATATTCAGCTTTATATTATAGATAAATATATAATATATATATAAATATATATATATATATATATATATATATAGAGAGAGAGAGAGAGAGAAGGAGAGAAGGAGACAGAAAGACAGAGATAAAAATAAAAAGGGACACACCGAGTTATATGTTCATCAATGTTTCGTCTTTATTTCGCGACTTAATACTATTAAAATTATTCTCATATATATATATATATATATATATATATATATATATATATATATATATATATATATATATATATATATATATATATATATATAGATTGCTGGCAAAAGGAAAAGCCGCACTTGTAATTTTTTTTTAAACTGCAAATTAAAGCTATATTTAATGTAACTGTTTAAACAAACTATACTTTATTTGATTGGGCGGTTATTTTTCTCTAATTTTACCTGTTCATATTTTACTTTTAATTGAAATATTCTAGTGTCCACGTCAATTTAAAAAAAAAAAATAACTTCAAATTGAGGAGGCAAAAAGAAAGTCCGCACAATGGAAAATTGTTATTTAAATGTAATTGAAGGGCATTAAGGCAATATATATACAACAAGAAGACAATGAACTAGTAAATATTTAGTAGCATAGCTTTTCTGCAATTTGACAACCTGCAATCTTTTGGGAAATGTGATATTTCGGCGATAGAACAGAGATTAGTATTGTGTTAGGCGTGCCAGGCATATTAAGTTTGAGACACTTTAAACCCAGTTTAAAAAGAAGAGAAGATTAGCAGATGGATTAGTCCAGGGTACAATACGCTATGCGCGAGGGAATCATTTACTTGTTAATACTATATAAATTATTCTCAGGTGAGAGTAATTTTCTAACATGGATGATAGATCTCAGCTTCTTCACATCAGGTATTTCTTTACGTTTATTCGTAATAGAATATTTTAAATCCCTTTGTTAATACTTTCGTCTATATATCAGCAGTAAATAGGAGAGACAAGGGAAGAAAGATAACGGACACATAAGCTAATCATATACGTTAATCAGTGGAAAATAATAAGATATAGAGGTATGGATGAAAATATATAGAAAGAGTATCCAACAGCAAGTGTTATAGGAATAAAATAATGTACGAGCTGATAGTTGCTTGGTTGTTTTGTTTTACGGCATATCAACCTTTTTTTGTTGTTCTTGTTTTACGGCATATCAACCCTTTTCAGATTATTTAATGCTGAATCCAGTGATTTGGAAGACATTTTTTTAGTGTAATATGTTTTTTCAAGTCAGTTTCTATTTAACCCATAGTTGGGACGCTAATAGGTACTACCACTCCGGGTCAGAGTGGACCTGGGAGCAATGATAATTAAAGGGGTGCTCAGCAATGGTAATTAAAGGGTGGTAAACATTCATTGTGAAATGTTGATAGCAACAAATAAAAGAAACTTAATGTGTTAATTGCAAATTAAAGCTAATTTGAACACTTGAAATAAAATTGTTTAAAACATAAAATATTTTTCTACGTCTTTTTTGTTGTTAGAAAATAGAAAATGTCATCGTTTCCCTTTTTTAGCTGATATCCTTAAGGCATGAAATCAAAATTAGACGCAAGATCAGATTACGTGAAAATTTCCAACCCTTTGATTTGATTATCTGGATTCTTAGAACTATTGTTTTCATCTGAAGTGCTATTTTCATAACGTTTCGATCGATATAACATTCGGTGTACCTTCGTTAGGCGTATCCTCCAGAACTCGTTAATCTTTCTTTCGCAGTAGGAACTTGCATAAAATTTCGTAAATTTGGTAAAATGTAGTTGCAAGTTACACTTTGCTGGATGTTTAAGGATTAATCATCAGAACGGGCGACATTCAAAATGCAATTACAAACCACTTTGGATTTCTACCCTGTCAGGATTGAACAACAGCTGGTCCCACATTTGATTGAATAAAGATTTCCATCAAAAAATGCGTGCAGGTTCTCAAAGTTTACAGGAAGATTCCCGAGTTCAGCAGAAAAAATCTCGAGTATTAAAGATACACACGAAAGAAGCTCAAAGGTTACATTAACTGAAACGTGATTAAAATACCAATCAATGTGAGAATACGAACACATATATCATGGTTAATTAATATTAATATTTTATAAGTAACCTGGTCAACATATTTTTTCGTGATCAAGATTTTTAAGCTGATTTAGAATAATTTCGGGAATTCCGACACTGCTATACATTCTTCTCATCTGATGAAGCTGTTAAGATATGCGTAATTTCATACTTTGTTACCTTTAAATTGGATGTTCTGTCTTCTTGTTTTGAACCCATTATCTTCATTTAAGTTACTTTCTCCTAAATTTCGAGTTGGTCTCCCTTTTCAACCACAGGCGACATAGCACGTCTATTTCTTCTTTATTCGCTCTCATATCCGGCATCCACAGTATATTTTACTCATTTCTTTTGCTATACAGTGTGTTTATTTATTTGTGTCAGTTCATGATCCATTTCCTCATGAACTTGTTCAGTGTTTTAATTTCTTTATCTCCTTCATTTTTCTACCCTCGTTTGTTCTTATTGTTTTTACTTTCTTATATTTCTCATTTTTCTCTTTCAGCTTTTACGATTTCTCTTTGGATAAATATATCTGTTGATTATGTACTAGTAATCAGTCGTTATTTTTCAGAATAGTTCATCTGACTGTGAAGAATATGGGTGCATGAGTACATTAGGCGTGTTTCTATATACATTCTATCTTAATAATTACAATTATTGTGATTTATGTTCATAATTATAGCGTCACAAGCCTAAAAGCAAATTAAATTAGATATATACCTGATAAAATGTGGAAACTGAGGAGTAAATAGGCCCACAGATTGTGGCATGTTTACGTTGATTTCTGAGTCAAAGTGAGCTTTATTCTATTCATGTAAGAATTAATTTATAAGCCAGATAAGAAAATAATTAAGTTACATTATTTTACATTCGTTGCAAATTTTTTTACGCAAAAAATATGCAAGACTATATCATATCGTAGTCCACGTTGTTTAAATAATCCGAATTCGTTTTGCTTAACACGAGGGTCGTGCAATAAGTAATGCCCCTAAACGACCTCCAGTTGTCTGATCTAGCTGAAATTTTTCATGTCCAATGATTTATATCTCTACTAGTTATGTGGCAAATTACAGCTATGAACTAATTGTGGTTTCTGTTTTACAGGTGTTTGAACTGAGTTAGGTGTGAAATGGAGCCTGTTGAATATCGATCAATGATCTGGTTTTTGTATTTGAATGGACCCACGCCACAGGAGACTTTTGATGAAATGAAAAAAAACTGATGGTAATAATGCCCCATCATATGACCTTGTAAAACGCTTGGATCGTGAATTCAAACATGGCCGGAAGTCTGTGGAAACAGCTCTCAGACCTGATCGCCCCCCTTTCTGCCATTGATGAGGCATCTATCAGTCAAGTTGAGGCTGCCATTTTGGAAGATCGGTGCATTACTATTCGCCAAATAGCCCAAACTACCAAGATTAGTACGAGATCTGTGGAAACTATCATTCATGACCATTTGCATATGTATAAGGTATCTGCCAGATGGATTCCTATGTTGTTCACACCATTCCAGAAGCGAGAACGCGTCCAGTACTCAGGGATGAATTTGGAAATATGCCAAGAAGATGAGTCAAAGATTTTCAAAAGACTGATTACATAGGATGAAACCTGGGTCCATCACTATGATCCAGAGACCAAAGCCCAGTCAATGCAATGGAAGCACTAGTACTCACCACCTCCAAAGAAGGCAAGAGTGCAGCCCTCCACTGGCAAGGGCATGCTCACAGTCGTCTGGGACCAAGACGGAGTTTTGATGACAAATTTCCTGACAAGAGTACCACAATTACAGGAGCCTATTATGCTTCACTTTTGAGGAAATTAAGGGAAGCTATCAAAATCAAGAGGCGGAGCAAGATCAGCAAAGTTACCCTCCTCTTGCAAGACAACGCTCCGGTCCACAACTCGCATGTCGCCAGATCAGAACCACGGGCGTGTGGTTATGAAATCCTTCCCAATCCTCCCTTCTCTCCTGACCTTGTATACTCTGACTTTCACCTCTTCCCAGATATGAAGTTGTTTTTGAAAGTAAAGCGTTTCCCAGATGATGCAGCTTTGATTTCTGAAGTGACGTCGTGGTTGGAGGACCAACATGGGGTATTCTACAAAAACAGTCTTCAGAGCTGCATTAAACGATGGGAGAAATGCATAACTCTGGGTGGTTCCTATGTAGCGAAAGGCTAATAACGGTGCCAAGTTTCGTTGCTAAACTGCTATGGGAAGTGGGCCAGGGGCATTACTTATTGTACGCTCCTCGTATATACGTTGCAATTAAACAGGAAAGGGATAAGAGAAGTTGTGAAGTGTGCTTACGTGCTTCAAAATAATTCTACGTGATTAAAATAAGGCACGGTATGCCCATATTGTATTCAATCAATGTGTTTAGCATTTTCGATTATGGACAAAAAATGACGGACAGTCACTCCGCTTAGGTATTCCAATAGTTTGGCGTGAACTGAAAAAAACACTTCGATGATTGCCATTTCTGTGCAGTCTAAACGGAAGGTAATGGGAAGAACAGGAATTCGTTGATTTATTCAGAACATCGAATCTGCAATTAGACTAATTCCACACTGCAACGACATTCCTGTTCCAGGGTTTAAATGGTTGCCCCCATTGGAATTGCGTGGGTCTGAAGAGGACCGAACATCTGTTTTTATACTGACAATATTGAAGCAACTGTTTCAGATGTTTGTTTTCCTCTTTCTTTTATACTACATCTTTTTTTCTCAAGGAGAACCTAATGATCTGACGAGGCATCTAAAACTTCGCAAAAATTTTCTGAACATTTAGCTACAAACTCAACGAAAAGTTCTCTGTTGCAATATTTCATAATGGCGTATGATTCTGCACAGTCGGGAGATTCTATTTATAAACGATGCTGCTAGGAACTGGCGAATCGAATCAATTCTCGTTCTGCTACCAACCAATCAGAAACCAGAATGGCTCCATAAATATTAAACCTTTATGTAGCAATGTCGCATATGTTTTCTTCGAATCAACACGGGAAGAATGTTTTGCGCTGTGGATTTCAAATCGAGAACTGTCTACTGCGAACCAGTCCCCTCCAGGAATTGTGTAGAACAACTAACCATCGGAAACTGTTCTTAAACTAAACGTGGCTTGCACTTCTAGAGGTTATGGCCCCAACGTGCATCTTTATTTCGATGAATCCAAATAAAAATTCGAATTGTGGCAAGTCAAATTTCTAGGATATCTATGAATACAAAGATTACACAAAGTACTTCAAACACAACCTGAAAACAGAAACGACCCCGATTTTATTGAGAAGAACGCAACTGTGTGGAATTAACACAGTGCTTGGATGACCGGTCTATTACTGGTAATGAGAGAAGCCCTAAACGATAGCTGCAAAACATTGAAAATATTGAGAGAGCATTATTTATCGAAAGGAAAACCCAAAATTATTTCTTTATATACTGAACTGACCTCTACAAAACGAATGGAAGCTGAAAACATCACAGATTATATCATAAGAGCCAAAACTATTGCAAAATCTTTAAAAATGTCTGGTGAAGTTATTAGCGACAGTATCTTAATTTCCATGGTCCTCAAGTGATTATCGAGTCATTTCAAGCCATTTACCACCGCGATAATCCAGAAAGAAAAAAACAAAGACTTTTAGTCAATTGAAGGTTGCACTCAGAAGTTACGAGTAAACTGAAAAAATGATCACCGAAAAACACAAGTCTACAAATATCATGAACTTTAAAAATGCACACATAAAAACACCAAAATGAAGTTATACTTATGCTGGGAATAAAAATTGAAACGTTGCCGTAAAAAATTTTCTCCTAAGAAAAGTACAAAAAATTATTTGCTGTATTTTTGGCTGGCGTAATCACAAGAGATTTTAAAGTAGATACCGGACTTTCAAGGGAAAATCTCCGTTAGCGAACATACATTTTTATTTTCCTGTACGTTTAACACTTCAACAGACAATAATAATTTCCTTGTCGATTGTGGTGCAACGGCCTATGTGATTACAAAGGAATCTGATTTTACTAATTTTGTAAATTTTAAGCTTCAAAATCATTTTGTAGAACTTGCTGATGGCGGTCGAGTTAACGATACCATTTAGAAAAGAGGTGATGCTAAAATCTCGCTAAAGAACAATAAAGGTGAATTGTGTTTCTGTATTCTAGAGAACGCTTTTCTAATCCCAAACAAAATATATTTTCTGTACAAGTTGCCATTAAAAAAAGGTGCAAATCTAAACTTTAGCCCCAATAAATCTAATCTGGTGTACCCCAATGGAACTGAATTCGACATTTAATTTTATTGACTTTCAAACTTTAATTATTCCACATTTCCCGCATCGGCACGCGTTACATTCGGTTTTCGGTATAAAAAAAGCGAAACTCGACTCTAATCACAGGCTCAAAGCCAGTGGTCTCTAGAGAGCTAAGTAACATTTGCTCAATGTCGACTCCGTCATATCAGACGGTAGCTTTCATTTCGAGACGAGTGAGCGGGTTTTTAAAAACAAACAAACCGATTTATTCACCTCATTAAAAACTGCCCCGCACAAAATGCTAACAGCTGAATACCTATCGCCGCCACGTTAATCAAAAACGCGCACCTGTTTTTTTTCACACTTTACTATTTTCCAACTGCGCGTCGTCAAGGCTTCCTTTTTTTTTCACAGGCACCTTTTTTTTCACATTTTCGGGGGTTTTTCACACACACACCTACAAACACACTGGCAATGCCGGGTACCCCTCGCTAGTCTATTATATAAAGAGCAGCTTGATATTTGTTAATATGTATGTGTGTCTGGTCCGTTTTGTGTCCACAACTACAAGAAAAACAACTCCAAATTTTGTACATTCTGTTATCAGAATTACCTTAGATAAATAAGACCTTAATTACAAAAACAAATATATATTTTTTTCATTTTTAAGAATCAAATCGACCACTTTTCCATCGGTTTTTCAAGCAGTCTAATTTGAATTAATATGTTCGAAAGACAATACCAATGTCAGAAAATAGGTCGAACATAAAAAAGAAATATGGTAAATTATATTGTAGACACGTTTTACCGGAAGTGAGGGTCAGCTGATCGGATCTGCGTGTGAGTAACGTGATCAGGTGAGCTGGAGAGTGAGTTTGGACGTAGAGAAGAACAGACGACTTAACAGGTCGTCCCCTCCACTTCACTGGGGGGGGACGCTGACGTGTATGAAAGTAAGAACCAAGCAAGCAAAGATATTCACTTTCCATTCTTCTGCGATTGACACCTGGAATGTGAAATAAAAACTATATAAAACCAATCATCGTCTTGGAGTGAATGAATATTCGTCCAAAACAGGTTCCCAGTCTCCTCTCCAGGAACGAGATGAATTCCAGGTGGACATGATCAACGATGCATGAAGAAGATATGTCCAAAATACATGTACCACACACACACACACACACACACGCACACACACACACATACAAACCCACACACACTAACACACACACACACACAAAAACATATGCACACTTAGATATGAATATATCACAAATAGACAGCAACATTTAGGCGATCACACGCACGGCCCCCGTTTATAATACTAACAATACAACGCCAATACATGGCTTTAAAAACAAAGCTCAGAAAGAACTTAAGAGAGTTTCCCTTGAAAGAAAGATTTAGATAGCTAGAAACCCGGAAAGTGTTGCTTATTGCTGTGTATTAAGTATTCATTCTTTCGCTTCTCTTCTTTCTTTATTTTTTTTACGTCAAAGTCAAAATTAATCAAGACCTGAACTACACTCTAATAAGTGTCAGATGTTCGATGAGACAAAACCGTAATAATTAATAGTGCTTGAAATTAGGTAGAATTTGATTATTTAACAAGACAGCTTTACAAGAATTTGTAAACATTGGACTTGAAAGCAACCATGCTGTAGTCTGATGAGAAAAAGGCAAGCGATGGATTTAGTAGCATTCTACGAGCCTCCTCAGTTTTAATTGTTTACTCTATATGGGTGAAAAAATCATGCGGATAATAATTTTACCAGGAATTTTTCATAAATTTTGGTTTCGGATACGATTCTAGCTGATGGCAATCAAATCATTTATTTTTTTGTAAATAATTTTTCTAAGAATTCTTCATATTGTTGGTTTCGTTTATAGCTGATGGCATGTTAGTAGTCTTTTTTTCATAAATTATTTATCAAGATTCTTCATATGTTTTGGTTTCTGTTTTTATTATAGCTGAAGGAACTAAAGTTATATATATATATACATTTATATATATATATATATATATTACAATAGAAAAATGCAAGCATGATAAGTAATATGGTAAGCTTTAAAATGGAAAAGTAAAGGATTGTTGTTAAAACTGGAAAAGAGCAGGACAAGATATTCTATTAAAAATATAATAAATGTATAACTTAAAATATTGCAGCATTATAAATGATTATATAATGTTACATATTGAATATAATCAAACTATTAATGCCGCAATATTTTAAGTTTTAAATTTATTATATTTTTTTACTAGAACATCTTTCATTTTCTTTTGCAGTTTTAATAACTAGTCTTTTACTTTTCCATGTTTAAGCTAAACCATATTACTTTCCATGCTCGCAATTTTCTATTGTACTTAATGATTATTCAAGGCTTCCGATAAATTCACCTGTTCTTTGTTTAATTTTAGTGTAATTTTGGGCCTTATATACATACCATACACAGGTGTGATAACAATATACGTTACTCGTCTACTTTAAAAAAAGCCCCAATTATCTCCCGTTCGTTCTTTCATTCTCTCTGTTTCAGTTGTTACTTCTCTTTTCGCGAGATGAGTGAATTAGCAACAGTATTTTGTCTTCATGAAACGAGTGAATTAGCAACAGTATTTTGTCTTCATGAAACGAGTGAATTAGCAACAGTATTTTGTCTTCATGAAACGAGAGAATTAGCAACAGTATTTTGTCTTCACGAGACGAGTGAATTAGCAACAGTATTTTGTCTTCACGAGACGAGTGAATAAGCAACAGTATTTTGTCTTCACGAGACGAGTGAATTAGCAACCGTATTTTGTCTTCATGAAACGAGTGAATTAGCAACAATATTTTGTCTTCATGAAACGAGTGAATTAGCAACAGTATTTTGTCTTCATGAAACGAGTGAATAAGCAACAGTATTTTGTCTTCATGAAACGAGAGAATTAGCAACAGTATTTTGTCTTCACGAGACGAGTGAATTAGCAACAGTATTTTGTCTTCATGAAACGAGAGAATTAGCAACAGTATTTTGTCTTCATGAAACGAGTGAATTAGCAACAGTATTTTGTCTTCATGAAACGAGTGAATTAGCAACAGTATTTTGTCTTCATGAAACGAGTGAATTAGCAACAGTATTTTGTCTTCATGAAACGAGTGAATTAGCAACAGTATTTTGTCTTCATGAAACGAGAGAATTAGCAACAGTATTTTGTCTTCATGAAACGAGTGAATTAGCAACAGTATTTTGTCTTCATGAAACGAGTGAATTAGCAACAGTATTTTGTCTTCATGAAACGAGAGAATTAGCAACAGTATTTTGTTTTCATGAAACGAGTGAATTAGTAACAGTATTTTGTCTTCATGAAACGAGTGAATTAGCAACAGTATTTTGTCTTCATGAAACGAGTGAATTAGCAACAGTATTTTGTCTTCACGAGACGAGTGAATTAGCAACAGTATTTTGTCTTCATGAAACGAAAGAATTAGCAACAGTATTTTGTCTTCATGAAACGAGTGAATTAGCAACAGTATTTTGTCTTCATGAAACGAGTGAATTAGCAACAGTATTTTGTCTTCATGAAACGAGTGAATTAGCAACAGTATTTTGTCTTCATGAAACGAGTGAATTAGCAACAGTATTTTGTCTTCATGAAACGAGAGAATTAGCAACAGTATTTTGTCTTCATGAAACGAGTGAATTAGCAACAGTATTTTGTCTTCATGAAACGAGTGAATTAGCAACAGTATTTTGTCTTCATGAAACGAGTGAATTAGCAACAGTATTTTGTTTTCATGCAACGAGTTAATTAGCATCAGTATTTTGTCTTCATGAAACGAGTGAATTAGCAACAGTATTTTGTCTTCATGAAAGGAGAGAATTAGCAGCAGTATTTTGTCTTCACGAGACGAGTGACTTAGCAACAGTATTTTGTCTTCACGAGACGAGTGAATTAGCAACCGTATTTTGTCTTCACGAGACGAGTGAATTGCAACAGTATTTTGTTTTCATGAAACGAGTGAATTAGCAACCGTATTTTGTCTTCACGAGACGAGTGAATTAGCAACAGTATTTTGTCTTCACGAGACGAGTGAATTAGCAACCGTATTTTGTCTTCACGAGACGAGTGAATTAGCAATTTCTTTATCTCCTTCATTTTTCTACCCTCGTTTGTTCTTATTGTTTTTACTTTCTTATATTTCTCATTTTTCTCTTTCAGCTTTTACGATTTCTCTTTGGATAAATATATCTGTTGATTATGTACTAGTAATCAGTCGTTATTTTTCAGAATAGTTCATCTGACTGTGAAGAATATGGGTGCATGAGTACATTAGGCGTGTTTCTATATACATTCTATCTTAATAATTACAATTATTGTGATTTATGTTCATAATTATAGCGTCACAAGCCTAAAAGCAAATTAAATTAGATATATACCTGATAAAATGTGGAAACTGAGGAGTAAATAGGCCCACAGATTGTGGCATGTTTACGTTGATTTCTGAGTCAAAGTGAGTTTTATTCTATTCATGTAAGAATTAATTTATAAGCCAGATAAGAAAATAATTAAGTTACATTATTTTACATTCGTTGCAAATTTTTTTACGCAAAAAATATGCAAGACTATATCATATCGTAGTCCACGTTGTTTAAATAATCCGAATTCGTTTTGCTTAACACGAGGGTCGTGCAATAAG
Source organism: Euprymna scolopes (assembly GCF_053919585.1). Classification (NCBI taxonomy): domain Eukaryota; kingdom Metazoa; phylum Mollusca; class Cephalopoda; order Sepiida; family Sepiolidae; genus Euprymna; species Euprymna scolopes. The sequence goes on along the minus strand of NC_136496.1, from coordinate 9,958,061 downwards.
TAATGCCCCTAAACGACCTCCAGTTGTCTGATCTAGCTGAAATTTTTCATGTCCAATGATTTATATCTCTACTAGTTATGTGGCAAATTACAGCTATGAACTAATTGTGGTTTCTGTTTTACAGGTGTTTGAACTGAGTTAGGTGTGAAATGGAGCCTGTTGAATATCGATCAATGATCTGGTTTTTGTATTTGAATGGACCCACGCCACAGGAGACTTTTGATGAAATGAAAAAAAACTGATGGTAATAATGCCCCATCATATGACCTTGTAAAACGCTTGGATCGTGAATTCAAACATGGCCGGAAGTCTGTGGAAACAGCTCTCAGACCTGATCGCCCCCCTTTCTGCCATTGATGAGGCATCTATCAGTCAAGTTGAGGCTGCCATTTTGGAAGATCGGTGCATTACTATTCGCCAAATAGCCCAAACTACCAAGATTAGTACGAGATCTGTGGAAACTATCATTCATGACCATTTGCATATGTATAAGGTATCTGCCAGATGGATTCCTATGTTGTTCACACCATTCCAGAAGCGAGAACGCGTCCAGTACTCAGGGATGAATTTGGAAATATGCCAAGAAGATGAGTCAAAGATTTTCAAAAGACTGATTACATAGGATGAAACCTGGGTCCATCACTATGATCCAGAGACCAAAGCCCAGTCAATGCAATGGGAGCACTAGTACTCACCATCTCCAAAGAAGGCAAGAGTGCAGCCCTCCACTGGCAAGGGCATGCTCACAGTCGTCTGGGACCAAGACGGAGTTTTGATGACAAATTTCCTGACAAGAGTACCACAATTACAGGAGCCTATTATGCTTCACTTTTGAGGAAATTAAGGGAAGCTATCAAAATCAAGAGGCGGAGCAAGATCAGCAAAGTTACCCTCCTCTTGCAAGACAACGCTCCGGTCCACAACTCGCATGTCGCCAGATCAGAACCACGGGCGTGTGGTTATGAAATCCTTCCCAATCCTCCCTTCTCTCCTGACCTTGTATACTCTGACTTTCACCTCTTCCCAGATATGAAGTTGTTTTTGAAAGTAAAGCGTTTCCCAGATGATGCAGCTTTGATTTCTGAAGTGACGTCGTGGTTGGAGGATCAACATGGGGTATTCTACAAAAACAGTCTTCAGAGCTGCATTAAACGATGGGAGAAATGCATAACTCTGGGTGGTTCCTATGTAGCGAAAGGCTAATAACGGTGCCAAGTTTCGTTGCTAAACTGCTATGGGAAGTGGGCCAGGGGCATTACTTATTGTACGCTCCTCGTATATACGTTGCAATTAAACAGGAAAGGGATAAGAGAAGTTGTGAAGTGTGCTTACGTGCTTCAAAATAATTCTACGTGATTAAAATAAGGCACGGTATGCCCATATTGTATTCAATCAATGTGTTTAGCATTTTCGATTATGGACAAAAAATGACGGACAGTCACTCCGCTTAGGTATTCCAATAGTTTGGCGTGAACTGAAAAAAACACTTCGATGATTGCCATTTCTGTGCAGTCTAAACGGAAGGTAATGGGAAGAACAGGAATTCGTTGATTTATTCAGAACATCGAATCTGCAATTAGACTAATTCCACACTGCAACGACATTCCTGTTCCAGGGTTTAAATGGTTGCCCCCATTGGAATTGCGTGGGTCTGAAGAGGACCGAACATCTGTTTTTATACTGACAATATTGAAGCAACTGTTTCAGATGTTTGTTTTCCTCTTTCTTTTATACTACATCTTTTTTTCTCAAGGAGAACCTAATGATCTGACGAGGCATCTAAAACTTCGCAAAAATTTTCTGAACATTTAGCTACAAACTCAACGAAAAGTTCTCTGTTGCAATATTTCATAATGGCGTATGATTCTGCACAGTCGGGAGATTCTATTTATAAACGATGCTGCTAGGAACTGGCGAATCGAATCAATTCTCGTTCTGCTACCAACCAATCAGAAACCAGAATGGCTCCATAAATATTAAACCTTTATGTAGCAATGTCGCATATGTTTTCTTCGAATCAACACGGGAAGAATGTTTTGCGCTGTGGATTTCAAATCGAGAACTGTCTACTGCGAACCAGTCCCCTCCAGGAATTGTGTAGAACAACTAACCATCGGAAACTGTTCTTAAACTAAACGTGGCTTGCACTTCTAGAGGTTATGGCCCCAACGTGCATCTTTATTTCGATGAATCCAAATAAAAATTCGAATTGTGGCAAGTCAAATTTCTAGGATATCTATGAATACAAAGATTACACAAAGTACTTCAAACACAACCTGAAAACAGAAACGACCCCGATTTTATTGAGAAGAACGCAACTGTGTGGAATTAACACAGTGCTTGGATGACCGGTCTATTACTGGTAATGAGAGAAGCCCTAAACGATAGCTGCAAAACATTGAAAATATTGAGAGAGCATTATTTATCGAAAGGAAAACCCAAAATTATTTCTTTATATACTGAACTGACCTCTACAAAACGAATGGAAGCCGAAAACATCACAGATTATATCATAAGAGCCAAAACTATTGCAAAATCTTTAAAAATGTCTGGTGAAGTTATTAGCGACAGTATCTTAATTTCCATGGTCCTCAAGTGATTATCGAGTCATTTCAAGCCATTTACCACCGCGATAATCCAGAAAGAAAAAACAAAGACTTTTAGTCAATTGAAGGTTGCACTCAGAAGTTACGAGTAAACTGAAAAAATGATCACCGAAAAACACAAGTCTACAAATATCATGAACTTTAAAAATGCACACATAAAAACACCAAAATGAAGTTATACTTATGCTGGGAATAAAAATTGAAACGTTGCCGTAAAAAATTTTCTCCTAAGAAAAGTACAAAAAATTATTTGCTGTATTTTTGGCTGGCGTAATCACAAGAGATTTTAAAGTAGATACCGGACTTTCAAGGGAAAATCTCCGTTAGCGAACATACATTTTTATTTTCCTGTACGTTTAACACTTCAACAGACAATAATAATTTCCTTGTCGATTGTGGTGCAACGGCCTATGTGATTACAAAGGAATCTGATTTTACTAATTTTGTAAATTTTAAGCTTCAAAATCATTTTGTAGAACTTGCTGATGGCGGTCGAGTTAACGATACCATTTAGAAAAGAGGTGATGCTAAAATCTCGCTAAAGAACAATAAAGGTGAATTGTGTTTCTGTATTCTAGAGAACGCTTTTCTAATCCCAAACAAAATATATTTTCTGTACAAGTTGCCATTAAAAAAAGGTGCAAATCTAAACTTTAGCCCCAATAAATCTAATCTGGTGTACCCCAATGGAACTGAATTCGACATTTAATTTTATTGACTTTCAAACTTTAATTATTCCACATTTCCCGCATCGGCACGCGTTACATTCGGTTTTCGGTATAAAAAAAGCGAAACTCGACTCTAATCACAGGCTCAAAGCCAGTGGTCTCTAGAGAGCTAAGTAACATTTGCTCAATGTCGACTCCGTCATATCAGACGGTAGCTTTCATTTCGAGACGAGTGAGCGGGTTTTTAAAAACAAACAAACCGATTTATTCACCTCATTAAAAACTGCCCCGCACAAAATGCTAACAGCTGAATACCTATCGCCGCCACGTTAATCAAAAACGCGCACCTGTTTTTTTTCACACTTTACTATTTTCCAACTGCGCGTCGTCAAGGCTTCCTTTTTTTTTCACAGGCACCTTTTTTTTCACATTTTCGGGGGTTTTTCACACACACACCTACAAACACACTGGCAATGCCGGGTACCCCTCGCTAGTCTATTATATAAAGAGCAGCTTGATATTTGTTAATATGTATGTGTGTCTGGTCCGTTTTGTGTCCACAACTACAAGAAAAACAACTCCAAATTTTGTACATTCTGTTATCAGAATTACCTTAGATAAATAAGACCTTAATTACAAAAACAAATATATATTTTTTTCATTTTTAAGAATCAAATCGACCACTTTTCCATCGGTTTTTCAAGCAGTCTAATTTGAATTAATATGTTCGAAAGACAATACCAATGTCAGAAAATAGGTCGAACATAAAAAAGAAATATGGTAAATTATATTGTAGACACGTTTTACCGGAAGTGAGGGTCAGCTGATCGGATCTGCGTGTGAGTAACGTGATCAGGTGAGCTGGAGAGTGAGTTTGGACGTAGAGAAGAACAGACGACTTAACAGGTCGTCCCCTCCACTTCACTGGGGGGGGGACGCTGACGTGTATGAAAGTAAGAACCAAGCAAGCAAAGATATTCACTTTCCATTCTTCTGCGATTGACACCTGGAATGTGAAATAAAAACTATATAAAACCAATCATCGTCTTGGAGTGAATGAATATTCGTCCAAAACAGGTTCCCAGTCTCCTCTCCAGGAACGAGATGAATTCCAGGTGGACATGATCAACGATGCATGAAGAAGATATGTCCAAAATACATGTACCACACACACACACACACACACGCACACACACACACATACAAACCCACACACACTAACACACACACACACACAAAAACATATGCACACTTAGATATGAATATATCACAAATAGACAGCAACATTTAGGCGATCACACGCACGGCCCCCGTTTATAATACTAACAATACAACGCCAATACATGGCTTTAAAAACAAAGCTCAGAAAGAACTTAAGAGAGTTTCCCTTGAAAGAAAGATTTAGATAGCTAGAAACCCGGAAAGTGTTGCTTATTGCTGTGTATTAAGTATTCATTCTTTCGCTTCTCTTCTTTCTTTATTTTTTTTACGTCAAAGTCAAAATTAATCAAGACCTGAACTACACTCTAATAAGTGTCAGATGTTCGATGAGACAAAACCGTAATAATTAATAGTGCTTGAAATTAGGTAGAATTTGATTATTTAACAAGACAGCTTTACAAGAATTTGTAAACATTGGACTTGAAAGCAACCATGCTGTAGTCTGATGAGAAAAAGGCAAGCGATGGATTTAGTAGCATTCTACGAGCCTCCTCATTTTTAATTGTTTACTCTATATTGGTGAAAAAATCATGCGGATAATAATTTTACCAGGAATTTTTCATAAATTTTGGTTTCGGATACGATTCTAGCTGATGGCAATCAAATCATTTATTTTTTTGTAAATAATTTTTCTAAGAATTCTTCATATTGTTAGTTTCGTTTATAGCTGATGGCATGTTAGTAGTCTTTTTTTCATAAATTATTTATCAAGATTCTTCATATGTTTTGGTTTCTGTTTTTATTATAGCTGAAAGAACTAAAGTTATATATATATATACATTTATATATATATATATATATATATTACAATAGAAAAATGCAAGCATGATAAGTAATATGGTAAGCTTTAAAATGGAAAAGTAAAGGATTGTTGTTAAAACTGGAAAAGAGCAGGACAAGATATTCTATTAAAAATATAATAAATGTATAACTTAAAATATTGCAGCATTATAAATGATTATATAATGTTACATATTGAATATAATCAAACTATTAATGCCGCAATATTTTAAGTTTTAAATTTATTATATTTTTTTACTAGAACATCTTTCATTTTCTTTTGCAGTTTTAATAACTAGTCTTTTACTTTTCCATGTTTAAGCTAAACCATATTACTTTCCATGCTCGCAATTTTCTATTGTACTTAATGATTATTCAAGGCTTCCGATAAATTCACCTGTTCCTTGTTTAATTTTAGTGTAATTTTGGGCCTTATATACATACCATACACAGGTGTGATAACAATATACGTTACTCGTCTACTTTAAAAAAAGCCCCAATTATCTCCCGTTCGTTCTTTCATTCTCTCTGTTTCAGTTGTTACTTCTCTTTTCGCGAGATGAGTGAATTAGCAACAGTATTTTGTCTTCATGAAACGAGTGAATTAGCAACAGTATTTTGTCTTCATGAAACGAGTGAATTAGCAACAGTATTTTGTCTTCATGAAACGAGAGAATTAGCAACAGTATTTTGTCTTCACGAGACGAGTGAATTAGCAACAGTATTTTGTCTTCACGAGATGAGTGAATTAGCAACAGTATTTTGTCTTCACGAGACGAGTGAATTAGCAACCGTATTTTGTCTTCATGAAACGAGTGAATTAGCAACAATATTTTGTCTTCATGAAACGAGTGAATTAGCAACAGTATTTTGTCTTCATGAAACGAGTGAATAAGCAACAGTATTTTGTCTTCATGAAACGAGAGAATTAGCAACAGTATTTTGTCTTCACGAGACGAGTGAATTAGCAACAGTATTTTGTCTTCATGAAACGAGAGAATTAGCAACAGTATTTTGTTTTCATGAAACGAGTGAATTAGCAACAGTATTTTGTCTTCATGAAACGAGTGAATTAGCAACAGTATTTTGTCTTCATGAAACGACTGAATTAGCAACAGTATTTTGTCTTCATGAAACGAGTGAATTAGCAACAGTATTTTGTCTTCATGAAACGAGAGAATTAGCAACAGTATTTTGTCTTCATGAAACGAGTGAATTAGCAAAAGTATTTTGTTTTCATGAAACGAGAGAATTAGCAACAGTATTTTGTCTTCATGAAACGAGTGAATTAGCAACAGTATTTTGTCTTCATGAAACGAGTGAATTAGCAACAGTATTTTGTCTTCATGAAACGAGTGAATTAGCAACAGTATTTTGTCTTCACGAGACGAGTGAATTAGCAACAGTATTTTGTCTTCATGAAACGAAAGAATTAGCAACAGTATTTTGTCTTCATGAAACGAGTGAATTAGCAACAGTATTTTGTCTTCATTAAACGAGTGAATTAGCAACAGTATTTTGTCTTCATGAAACGAGTGAATTAGCAACAGTATTTTGTCTTCATGAAACGAGTGAATTAGCAACAGTATTTTGTCTTCATGAAACGAGAGAATTAGCAACAGTATTTTGTCTTCAGTAAACGAGTGAATTAGCAACAGTATTTTGTCTTCATGAAACGAGTGAATTAGCAACAGTATTTTGTCTTCATGAAACGAGTGAATTAGCAACAGTATTTTGTTTTCATGCAACGAGTGAATTAGCATCAGTATTTTGTCTTCATGAAACGAGTGAATTAGCAACAGTATTTTGTCTTCATGAAAGGAGAGAATTAGCAGCAGTATTTTGTCTTCACGAGACGAGTGACTTAGCAACAGTATTTTGTCTTCACGAGACGAGTGAATTAGCAACCGTATTTTGTCTTCACGAGACGAGTGAATTGCAACAGTATTTTGTTTTCATGAAACGAGTTAATTAGCAACAGTATTTTGTCTTCATGAAACGAGTGAATTAGCAACAGTATTTTGTCTTCATGAAACGAGTGAATTAGCAACAGTATTTTGTCTTCACGAGACGATTGAATTAGCAACAGTATTTTGTCTTCATGAAACGAGTGAATTAGCAACAGTATTTTGTTTTCATGAAACGAGTGAATTAGCAACAGTATTTTGTCTTCATGAAACGAGTGAATTAGCAACAGTATTTTGTCTTCATGAAACGAGTGAATTAGCAACAGTATTTTGTCTTCACGAGACGAGTGAATTAGCAACAGTATTTTGTCTTCACGAGACGAGTGAATTAGCAACAGTATTTTGTTTTCATGAAACGAGTGAATTAGCAACAGTATTTTGTCTTCATGAAACGAGTGAATTAGCAACAGTATTTTGTCTTCATGAAACGAGTGAATTAGCAACCGTATTTTGTCTTCACGAGACGAGTGAATTAGCAACAGTATTTTGTCTTCATGAAACGAGTGAATTAGCAACAGTATTTTGTCTTCACGAGATGAGTGAATTAGCAACAGTATTTTGTCTTCACGAGACGAGTGAATTAGCAACCGTATTTTGTCTTCATGAAACGAGTGAATTAGCAACAATATTTTGTCTTCATGAAACGAGTGAATTAGCAACAGTATTTTGTCTTCATGAAACGAGTGAATAAGCAACAGTATTTTGTCTTCATGAAACGAGAGAATTAGCAACAGTATTTTGTCTTCACGAGACGAGTGAATTAGCAACAGTATTTTGTCTTCATGAAACGAGAGAATTAGCAACAGTATTTTGTTTTCATGAAACGAGTGAATTAGCAACAGTATTTTGTCTTCATGAAACGAGTGAATTAGCAACAGTATTTTGTCTTCATGAAACGACTGAATTAGCAACAGTATTTTGTCTTCATGAAACGAGTGAATTAGCAACAGTATTTTGTCTTCATGAAACGAGAGAATTAGCAACAGTATTTTGTCTTCATGAAACGAGTGAATTAGCAAAAGTATTTTGTTTTCATGAAACGAGAGAATTAGCAACAGTATTTTGTCTTCATGAAACGAGTGAATTAGCAACAGTATTTTGTCTTCATGAAACGAGTGAATTAGCAACAGTATTTTGTCTTCATGAAACGAGTGAATTAGCAACAGTATTTTGTCTTCACGAGACGAGTGAATTAGCAACAGTATTTTGTCTTCATGAAACGAAAGAATTAGCAACAGTATTTTGTCTTCATGAAACGAGTGAATTAGCAACAGTATTTTGTCTTCATTAAACGAGTGAATTAGCAACAGTATTTTGTCTTCATGAAACGAGTGAATTAGCAACAGTATTTTGTCTTCATGAAACGAGTGAATTAGCAACAGTATTTTGTCTTCATGAAACGAGAGAATTAGCAACAGTATTTTGTCTTCAGTAAACGAGTGAATTAGCAACAGTATTTTGTCTTCATGAAACGAGTGAATTAGCAACAGTATTTTGTCTTCATGAAACGAGTGAATTAGCAACAGTATTTTGTTTTCATGCAACGAGTGAATTAGCATCAGTATTTTGTCTTCATGAAACGAGTGAATTAGCAACAGTATTTTGTCTTCATGAAAGGAGAGAATTAGCAGCAGTATTTTGTCTTCACGAGACGAGTGACTTAGCAACAGTATTTTGTCTTCACGAGACGAGTGAATTAGCAACCGTATTTTGTCTTCACGAGACGAGTGAATTGCAACAGTATTTTGTTTTCATGAAACGAGTTAATTAGCAACAGTATTTTGTCTTCATGAAACGAGTGAATTAGCAACAGTATTTTGTCTTCATGAAACGAGTGAATTAGCAACAGTATTTTGTCTTCACGAGACGATTGAATTAGCAACAGTATTTTGTCTTCATGAAACGAGTGAATTAGCAACAGTATTTTGTTTTCATGAAACGAGTGAATTAGCAACAGTATTTTGTCTTCATGAAACGAGTGAATTAGCAACAGTATTTTGTCTTCATGAAACGAGTGAATTAGCAACAGTATTTTGTCTTCACGAGACGAGTGAATTAGCAACAGTATTTTGTCTTCACGAGACGAGTGAATTAGCAACAGTATTTTGTTTTCATGAAACGAGTGAATTAGCAACAGTATTTTGTCTTCATGAAACGAGTGAATTAGCAACAGTATTTTGTCTTCATGAAACGAGTGAATTAGCAACCGTATTTTGTCTTCACGAGACGAGTGAATTAGCAACAGTATTTTGTCTTCATGAAACGAGTGAATTAGCAACAGTATTTTGTCTTCACGAGACGAGTGAATTAGCAACCGTATTTTGTCTTCACGAGACGAGTGAATTAGCAACAGTATTTTGTCTTCACGAGACGAGTGAATTAGCAACCGTATTTTGTCTTCACGAGACGAGTGAATTAGCAACAGTATTTTGTCTTCACGAGACGAGTGAATTAGCAATTTCTTTATCTCCTTCATTTTTCTACCCTCGTTTGTTCTTATTGTTTTTACTTTCTTATATTTCTCATTTTTCTCTTTCAGCTTTTACGATTTCTCTTTGGATAAATATATCTGTTGATTATGTACTAGTAATCAGTCGTTATTTTTCAGAATAGTTCATCTGACTGTGAAGAATATGGGTGCATGAGTACATTAGGCGTGTTTCTATATACATTCTATCTTAATAATTACAATTATTGTGATTTATGTTCATAATTATAGCGTCACAAGCCTAAAAGCAAATTTAATTAGATATATACCTGATAAAATGTGGAAACTGAGGAGTAAATAGGCCCACAGATTGTGGCATGTTTACGTTGATTTCTGAGTCAAAGTGAGCTTTATTCTATTCATGTAAGAATTAATTTATAAGCCAGATAAGAAAATAATTAAGTTACATTATTTTACATTCGTTGCAAATTTTTTTACGCAAAAAATATGCAAGACTATATCATATCGTAGTCCACGTTGTTTAAATAATCCGAATTCGTTTTGCTTAACACGAGGGTCGTGCAATAAGTAATGCCCCTAAACGACCTCCAGTTGTCTGATCTAGCTGAAATTTTTCATGTCCAATGATTTATATCTCTACTAGTTATGTGGCAAATTACAGCTATGAACTAATTGTGGTTTCTGTTTTACAGGTGTTTGAACTGAGTTAGGTGTGAAATGGAGCCTGTTGAATATCGATCAATGATCTGGTTTTTGTATTTGAATGGACCCACGCCACAGGAGACTTTTGATGAAATGAAAAAAAACTGATGGTAATAATGCCCCATCATATGACCTTGTAAAACGCTTGGATCGTGAATTCAAACATGGCCGGAAGTCTGTGGAAACAGCTCTCAGACCTGATCGCCCCCCTTTCTGCCATTGATGAGGCATCTATCAGTCAAGTTGAGGCTGCCATTTTGGAAGATCGGTGCATTACTATTCGCCAAATAGCCCAAACTACCAAGATTAGTACGAGATCTGTGGAAACTATCATTCATGACCATTTGCATATGTATAAGGTATCTGCCAGATGGATTCCTATGTTGTTCACACCATTCCAGAAGCGAGAACGCGTCCAGTACTCAGGGATGAATTTGGAAATATGCCAAGAAGATGAGTCAAAGATTTTCAAAAGACTGATTACATAGGATGAAACCTGGGTCCATCACTATGATCCAGAGACCAAAGCCCAGTCAATGCAATGGAAGCACTAGTACTCACCACCTCCAAAGAAGGCAAGAGTGCAGCCCTCCACTGGCAAGGGCATGCTCACAGTCGTCTGGGACCAAGACGGAGTTTTGATGACAAATTTCCTGACAAGAGTACCACAATTACAGGAGCCTATTATGCTTCACTTTTGAGGAAATTAAGGGAAGCTATCAAAATCAAGAGGCGGAGCAAGATCAGCAAAGTTACCCTCCTCTTGCAAGACAACGCTCCGGTCCACAACTCGCATGTCGCCAGATCAGAACCACGGGCGTGTGGTTATGAAATCCTTCCCAATCCTCCCTTCTCTCCTGACCTTGTATACTCTGACTTTCACCTCTTCCCAGATATGAAGTTGTTTTTGAAAGTAAAGCGTTTCCCAGATGATGCAGCTTTGATTTCTGAAGTGACGTCGTGGTTGGAGGACCAACATGGGGTATTCTACAAAAACAGTCTTCAGAGCTGCATTAAACGATGGGAGAAATGCATAACTCTGGGTGGTTCCTATGTAGCGAAAGGCTAATAACGGTGCCAAGTTTCGTTGCTAAACTGCTATGGGAAGTGGGCCAGGGGCATTACTTATTGTACGCTCCTCGTATATACGTTGCAATTAAACAGGAAAGGGATAAGAGAAGTTGTGAAGTGTGCTTACGTGCTTCAAAATAATTCTACGTGATTAAAATAAGGCACGGTATGCCCATATTGTATTCAATCAATGTGTTTAGCATTTTCGATTATGGACAAAAAATGACGGACAGTCACTCCGCTTAGGTATTCCAATAGTTTGGCGTGAACTGAAAAAAACACTTCGATGATTGCCATTTCTGTGCAGTCTAAACGGAAGGTAATGGGAAGAACAGGAATTCGTTGATTTATTCAGAACATCGAATCTGCAATTAGACTAATTCCACACTGCAACGACATTCCTGTTCCAGGGTTTAAATGGTTGCCCCCATTGGAATTGCGTGGGTCTGAAGAGGACCGAACATCTGTTTTTATACTGACAATATTGAAGCAACTGTTTCAGATGTTTGTTTTCCTCTTTCTTTTATACTACATCTTTTTTTCTCAAGGAGAACCTAATGATCTGACGAGGCATCTAAAACTTCGCAAAAATTTTCTGAACATTTAGCTACAAACTCAACGAAAAGTTCTCTGTTGCAATATTTCATAATGGCGTATGATTCTGCACAGTCGGGAGATTCTATTTATAAACGATGCTGCTAGGAACTGGCGAATCGAATCAATTCTCGTTCTGCTACCAACCAATCAGAAACCAGAATGGCTCCATAAATATTAAACCTTTATGTAGCAATGTCGCATATGTTTTCTTCGAATCAACACGGGAAGAATGTTTTGCGCTGTGGATTTCAAATCGAGAACTGTCTACTGCGAACCAGTCCCCTCCAGGAATTGTGTAGAACAACTAACCATCGGAAACTGTTCTTAAACTAAACGTGGCTTGCACTTCTAGAGGTTATGGCCCCAACGTGCATCTTTATTTCGATGAATCCAAATAAAAATTCGAATTGTGGCAAGTCAAATTTCTAGGATATCTATGAATACAAAGATTACACAAAGTACTTCAAACACAACCTGAAAACAGAAACGACCCCGATTTTATTGAGAAGAACGCAACTGTGTGGAATTAACACAGTGCTTGGATGACCGGTCTATTACTGGTAATGAGAGAAGCCCTAAACGATAGCTGCAAAACATTGAAAATATTGAGAGAGCATTATTTATCGAAAGGAAAACCCAAAATTATTTCTTTATATACTGAACTGACCTCTACAAAACGAATGGAAGCCGAAAACATCACAGATTATATCATAAGAGCCAAAACTATTGCAAAATCTTTAAAAATGTCTGGTGAAGTTATTAGCGACAGTATCTTAATTTCCATGGTCCTCAAGTGATTATCGAGTCATTTCAAGCCATTTACCACCGCGATAATCCAGAAAGAAAAAACAAAGACTTTTAGTCAATTGAAGGTTGCACTCAGAAGTTACGAGTAAACTGAAAAAATGATCACCGAAAAACACAAGTCTACAAATATCATGAACTTTAAAAATGCACACATAAAAACACCAAAATGAAGTTATACTTATGCTGGGAATAAAAATTGAAACGTTGCCGTAAAAAATTTTCTCCTAAGAAAAGTACAAAAAATTATTTGCTGTATTTTTGGCTGGCGTAATCACAAGAGATTTTAAAGTAGATACCGGACTTTCAAGGGAAAATCTCCGTTAGCGAACATACATTTTTATTTTCCTGTACGTTTAACACTTCAACAGACAATAATAATTTCCTTGTCGATTGTGGTGCAACGGCCTATGTGATTACAAAGGAATCTGATTTTACTAATTTTGTAAATTTTAAGCTTCAAAATCATTTTGTAGAACTTGCTGATGGCGGTCGAGTTAACGATACCATTTAGAAAAGAGGTGATGCTAAAATCTCGCTAAAGAACAATAAAGGTGAATTGTGTTTCTGTATTCTAGAGAACGCTTTTCTAATCCCAAACAAAATATATTTTCTGTACAAGTTGCCATTAAAAAAAGGTGCAAATCTAAACTTTAGCCCCAATAAATCTAATCTGGTGTACCCCAATGGAACTGAATTCGACATTTAATTTTATTGACTTTCAAACTTTAATTATTCCACATTTCCCGCATCGGCACGCGTTACATTCGGTTTTCGGTATAAAAAAAGCGAAACTCGACTCTAATCACAGGCTCAAAGCCAGTGGTCTCTAGAGAGCTAAGTAACATTTGCTCAATGTCGACTCCGTCATATCAGACGGTAGCTTTCATTTCGAGACGAGTGAGCGGGTTTTTAAAAACAAACAAACCGATTTATTCACCTCATTAAAAACTGCCCCGCACAAAATGCTAACAGCTGAATACCTATCGCCGCCACGTTAATCAAAAACGCGCACCTGTTTTTTTTCACACTTTACTATTTTCCAACTGCGCGTCGTCAAGGCTTCCTTTTTTTTTCACAGGCACCTTTTTTTTCACATTTTCGGGGGTTTTTCACACACACACCTACAAACACACTGGCAATGCCGGGTACCCCTCGCTAGTCTATTATATAAAGAGCAGCTTGATATTTGTTAATATGTATGTGTGTCTGGTCCGTTTTGTGTCCACAACTACAAGAAAAACAACTCCAAATTTTGTACATTCTGTTATCAGAATTACCTTAGATAAATAAGACCTTAATTACAAAAACAAATATATATTTTTTTCATTTTTAAGAATCAAATCGACCACTTTTCCATCGGTTTTTCAAGCAGTCTAATTTGAATTAATATGTTCGAAAGACAATACCAATGTCAGAAAATAGGTCGAACATAAAAAAGAAATATGGTAAATTATATTGTAGACACGTTTTACCGGAAGTGAGGGTCAGCTGATCGGATCTGCGTGTGAGTAACGTGATCAGGTGAGCTGGAGAGTGAGTTTGGACGTAGAGAAGAACAGACGACTTAACAGGTCGTCCCCTCCACTTCACTGGGGGGGGACGCTGACGTGTATGAAAGTAAGAACCAAGCAAGCAAAGATATTCACTTTCCATTCTTCTGCGATTGACACCTGGAATGTGAAATAAAAACTATATAAAACCAATCATCGTCTTGGAGTGAATGAATATTCGTCCAAAACAGGTTCCCAGTCTCCTCTCCAGGAACGAGATGAATTCCAGGTGGACATGATCAACGATGCATGAAGAAGATATGTCCAAAATACATGTACCACACACACACACACACACACACGCACACACACACACATACAAACCCACACACACTAACACACACACACACACAAAAACATATGCACACTTAGATATGAATATATCACAAATAGACAGCAACATTTAGGCGATCACACGCACGGCCCCCGTTTATAATACTAACAATACAACGCCAATACATGGCTTTAAAAACAAAGCTCAGAAAGAACTTAAGAGAGTTTCCCTTGAAAGAAAGATTTAGATAGCTAGAAACCCGGAAAGTGTTGCATATTGCTGTGTATTAAGTATTCAATCTTTCGCTTCTCTATTTTCTTTATTTTTTTTACGTCAAAGTCAAAATTAATCAAGACCTGAACTACACTCTAATAAGTGTCAGATGTTCGATGAGACAAAACCGTAATAATTAATAGTGCTTGAAATTAGGTAGAATTTGATTATTTAACAAGACAGCTTTACAAGAATTTGTAAACATTGGACTTGAAAGCAACCATGCTGTAGTCTGATGAGAAAAAGGCAAGCGATGGATTTAGTAGCATTCTACGAGCCTCCTCAGTTTTAATTGTTTACTCTATATCGGTGAAAAAATCATGCGGATAATAATTTTACCAGGAATTTTTCATAAATTTTGGTTTCGGATACGATTCTAGCTGATGGCAATCAAATCATTTATTTTTTTGTAAATAATTTTTCTAAGAATTCTTCATATTGTTGGTTTCGTTTATAGCTGATGGCATGTTAGTAGTCTTTTTTTCATAAATTATTTATCAAGATTCTTCATATGTTTTGGTTTCTGTTTTTATTATAGCTGAAGGAACTAAAGTTATATATATATATACATTTATATATATATATATATATATATATATTACAATAGAAAAATGCAAGCATGATAAGTAATATGGTAAGCTTTAAAATGGAAAAGTAAAGGATTGTTGTTAAAACTGGAAAAGAGCAGGACAAGATATTCTATTAAAAATATAATAAATGTATAACTTAAAATATTGCAGCATTATAAATGATTATATAATGTTACATATTGAATATAATCAAACTATTAATGCCGCAATATTTTAAGTTTTAAATTTATTATATTTTTTTACTAGAACATCTTTCATTTTCTTTTGCAGTTTTAATAACTAGTCTTTTACTTTTCCATGTTTAAGCTAAACCATATTACTTTCCATGCTCGCAATTTTCTATTGTACTTAATGATTATTCAAGGCTTCCGATAAATTCACCTGTTCTTTGTTTAATTTTAGTGTAATTTTGGGCCTTATATACATACCATACACAGGTGTGATAACAATATACGTTACTCGTCTACTTTAAAAAAAGCCCCAATTATCTCCCGTTCGTTCTTTCATTCTCTCTGTTTCAGTTGTTACTTCTCTTTTCGCGAGATGAGTGAATTAGCAACAGTATTTTGTCTTCATGAAACGAGTGAATTAGCAACAGTATTTTGTCTTCATGAAACGAGTGAATTAGCAACAGTATTTTGTCTTCATGAAACGAGAGAATTAGCAACAGTATTTTGTCTTCACGAGACGAGTGAATTAGCAACAGTATTTTGTCTTCACGAGACGAGTGAATTAGCAACAGTATTTTGTCTTCACGAGACGAGTGAATTAGCAACCGTATTTTGTCTTCACGAGACGAGTGAATTGCAACAGTATTTTGTTTTCATGAAACGAGTGAATTAGCAACAGTATTTTGTCTTCATGAAACGAGTGAATTAGCAACAGTATTTTGTCTTCATGAAACGCGTGAATTAGCAACAGTATTTTGTCTTCACGAGACGAGTGAATTAGCAACAGTATTTTGTCTTCATGAAACGAGTGAATTAGCAACAGTATTTTGTTTTCATGAAACGAGTGAATTAGCAACAGTATTTTGTCTTCATGAAACGAGTGAATTAGCAACAGTATTTTGTCTTCATGAAACGAGTGAATTAGCAACAGTATTTTGTCTTCACGAGACGAGTGAATTAGCAACAGTATTTTGTCTTCACGAGACGAGTGAATTAGCAACAGTATTTTGTTTTCATGAACCGAGTGAATTAGCAACAGTATTTTGTCTTCATGAAACGAGTGAATTAGCAACAGTATTTTGTCTTCACGAGACGAGTGAATTAGCAACCGTATTTTGTCTTCACGAGACGAGTGAATTAGCAACAGTATTTTGTCTTCATGAAACGAGTGAATTAGCAACAGTATTTTGTCTTCACGAGACGAGTGAATTAGCATCAGTATTTTGTCTTCATGAAACGAGTGAATTAGCAACAGTATTTTGTCTTCATGAAAAGAAGAGAATTAGCAGCAGTATTTTGTCTTCACGAGACGAGTGACTTAGCAACAGTATTTTGTCTTCACGAGACGAGTGAATTAGCAACAGTATTTTGTCTTCACGAGACGAGTGAATTGCAACAGTATTTTGTTTTCATGAAACGAGTGAATTAGCAACAGTATTTTGTCTTAATGAAACGAGTTAATTAGCAACAGTATTTTGTCTTCATGAAACGAGTGAATTAGCAACAGTATTTTGTCTTCACGAGACGAGTGAATTAGCAACAGTATTTTGTCTTCATGAAACGAGTGAATTAGCAACAGTATTTTGTTTTCATGAAACGAGTGAATTAGCAACAGTATTTTGTCTTCATGAAACGAGTGAATTAGCAACAGTATTTTGTCTTCATGAAACGAGTGAATTAGCAACAGTATTTTGTCTTCACGAGACGAGTGAATTAGCAACAGTATTTTGTCTTCACGAGACGAGTGAATTAGCAACAGTATTTTGTTTTCATGAAACGAGTGAATTAGCAACAGTATTTTGTCTTCATGAAACGAGTGAATTAGCAACAGTATTTTGTCTTAACGAGACGAGTGAATTAGCAACCGTATTTTGTCTTCACGAGACGAGTGAATTAGCAACAGTATTTTGTCTTCATGAAACGAGTGAATTAGCAACAGTATTTTGTTTTCATGAAACGAGTGAATTAGCAACAGTATTTTGTCTTCATGAATCGAGTGAATTAGCAACAGTATTTTGTCTTCATGAAACGAGTGAATTAGCAACAGTATTTTGTCTTCACGAGACGAGTGAATTAGCAACAGTATTTTGTCTTCACGAGACGAGTGAATTAGCAACAGTATTTTGTTTTCATGAAACGAGTGAATTAGCAACAGTATTTTGTCTTCATGAAACGAGTGAATTAGCATCAGTATTTTGTCGTCATGAAACGAGTGAATTAGCACCAGTATTTTGTCTTCACGAGACGAGTGAATTAGCAACAGTATTTTGTCTTCACAAGACGAGTGAATTAGCAACAGTATTTTGTCTTCATGAAACGAGTGAATTAGCAACAGTATTTTGTCTTCATGAAACGAGTGAATTAGCAACAGTATTTTTCTTCATGAAACGAGTGAATTAGCAACCGTATTTTGTCTTCACGAGACGAGTGAATTAGCAACAGTATTTTGTCTTCATGAAACGAGTGAATTAGCAACAGTATTTTGTCTTCACGAGACGAGTGAATTAGCAACAGTATTTTGTCTTCATGAAACGAGTGAATTAGCAACAGTATTTTGTCTTCACGAGACGAGTGAATTAGCAACAGTATTTTGTTTTCATGAAACGAGTGAATTAGCAACAGTATTTTGTCTTCATGAAACGAGTGAATTAGCAACAGTATTTTGTCTTCACGAGACGAGTGAATTAGCAACCGTATTTTGTCTTCACGAGACGAGTGAATTGCAACAGTATTTTGTTTTCATGAAACGAGTGAATTAGCAACAGTATTTTGTCTTCATGAAACGAGTGAATTAGCAACAGTATTTTGTCTTCACGAGACGAGTGAATTAGCAACAGTATTTTGTCTTCATGAAACGAGTGAATTAGCAACAGTATTTTGTCTTCACGAGACGAGTGAATTAGCATCAGTATTTTGTCTTCATGAAACGAGTGAATTAGCAACAGTATTTTGTCTTCATGAAAGGAGAGAATTAGCAGCAGTATTTTGTCTTCACGAGACGAGTGACTTAGCAACAGTATTTTGTCTTCACGAGACGAGTGAATTAGCAACCGTATTTTGTCTTCACGAGACGAGTGAATTGCAACAGTATTTTGTTTTCATGAAACGAGTGAATTAGCAACAGTATTTTGTCTTAATGAAACGAGTGAATTAGCAACAGTATTTTGTCTTCATGAAACGAGTGAATTAGCAACAGTATTTTGTCTTCACGAGACGAGTGAATTAGCAACAGTATTTTGTCTTCATGAAACGAGTGAATTAGCAACAGTATTTTGTTTTCATTAAACGAGTGAATTAGCAACAGTATTTTGTCTTCATGAAACGAGTGAATTAGCAACAGTATTTTGTCTTCACGAGACGAGTGAATTAGCAACCGTATTTTGTCTTCACGAGACGAGTGAATTGCAACAGTATTTTGTTTTCATGAAACGAGTGAATTAGCAACAGTATTTTGTCTTCATGAAACGAGTGAATTAGCAACATTATTTTGTCTTCACGAGACGAGTGAATTAGCAACAGTATTTTGTCTTCATGAAACGAGTGAATTAGCAACAGTATTTTGTCTTCACGAGACGAGTGAATTAGCATCAGTATTTTGTCTTCATGAAACGAGTGAATTAGCAACAGTATTTTGTCTTCATGAAAGGAGAGAATTAGCAGCAGTATTTTGTCTTCACGAGACGAGTGACTTAGCAACAGTATTTTGTCTTCACGAGACGAGTGAATTAGCAACCGTATTTTGTCTTCACGAGACGAGTGAATTGCAACAGTATTTTGTTTTCATGAAACGAGTGAATTAGCAACAGTATTTTGTCTTAATGAAACGAGTGAATTAGCAACAGTATTTTGTCTTCATGAAACGAGTGAATTAGCAACAGTATTTTGTCTTCACGAGACGAGTGAATTAGCAACAGTATTTTGTCTTCATGAAACGAGTGAATTAGCAACAGTATTTTGTTTTCATTAAACGAGTGAATAAGCAACAGTATTTTGTCTTCATGAAACGAGTGAATTAGCAACAGTATTTTGTCTTCACGAGACGAGTGAATTAGCAACCGTATTTTGTCTTCACGAGACGAGTGAATTGCAACAGTATTTTGTTTTCATGAAACGAGTGAATTAGCAACAGTATTTTGTCTTCATGAAACGAGTGAATTAGCAACAGTATTTTGTCTTCACGAGACGAGTGAATTAGCAACAGTATTTTGTCTTCATGAAACGAGTGAATTAGCAACAGTATTTTGTCTTCACGAGACGAGTGAATTAGCATCAGTATTTTGTCTTCATGAAACGAGTGAATTAGCAACAGTATTTTGTCTTCATGAAAGGAGAGAATTAGCAGCAGTATTTTGTCTTCACGAGACGAGTGACTTAGCAACAGTATTTTGTCTTCACGAGACGAGTGAATTAGCAACCGTATTTTGTCTTCACGAGACGAGTGAATTGCAACAGTATTTTGTTTTCATGAAACGAGTGAATTAGCAACAGTATTTTGTCTTAATGAAACGAGTGAATTAGCAACAGTATTTTGTCTTCATGAAACGAGTGAATTAGCAACAGTATTTTGTCTTCACGAGACGAGTGAATTAGCAACAGTATTTTGTCTTCATGAAACGAGTGAATTAGCAACAGTATTTTGTTTTCATTAAACGAGTGAATTAGCAACAGTATTTTGTCTTCATGAAACGAGTGAATTAGCAACAGTATTTTGTCTTCATGAAACGAGTGAATTAGCAACAGTATTTTGTCTTCACGAGACGAGTCAATTAGCAACAGTATTTTGTCTTCATGAAACGAGTGAATTAGCAACAGTATTTTGTCTTCACGAGACGAGTGAATTAGCAACAGTATTTTGTCTTCATGAAACGAGTGAATTAGCAACAGTATTTTGTCTTCACGAGACGAGTGAATTAGCAACAGTATTTTGTCTTCATAAAACGAGTGAATTAGCAACAGTATTTTGTCTTCACGAGACGAGTGAATTAGCAACAGTATTTTGTCTTCATGAAACGAGTGAATTAGCAACAGTATTTTGTCTTCACGAGACGAGTGAATTAGCAACCGTATTTTGTCTTCATGACACGAGTGAATTAGCAACAGTATTTTGTCTTCATGAAACGAGTGAATTAGCAAGAGTATTTTGTCTTCACGAGACGAGTGAATTAGCAACAGTATTTTGTCTTCATGAAACGAGTGAATTAGCAACAGTATTTTGTCTTCATGAAACGAGTGAATTAGCAACCGTATTTTGTCTTCATGAAACGAGTGAATTAGCAACAGTATTTTGTCTTCATGAAACGAGTGAATTAGCAACAGTATTTGTCTTCATTAAACGAGTGAATTAGCAACAGTATTTTGTCTTCACGAGACGAGTGAATTAGCAAGAGTATTTTGTCTTCACGAGACAAGTGAATTAGCAACAGTATTTTGTCTTCATGAAACGAGTGAATTAGCAACAGTATTTTGTCTTCACGAGACGAGTGAATTAGCAACAGTATTTTGTCTTCATGAAACGAGTGAATTAGCAAGAGTATTTTGTCTTCATGAAACGAGTGAATTAGCAACAGTATTTTGTCTTCATGAAACGAGTGAATTAGCAACCGTATTTTGTCTTCACGAGACGAGTGAATTAGCAACAGTATTTTGTCTTCATGAAACGAGTGAATTAGCAACAGTATTTTGTCTTCATGAAACGAGTGAATTAGCAACAGTATTTTGTCTTCATGAAACGAGTGAATTAGCAACAGTATTTTGTCTTCATGAAACGAGAGAATTGGCAACAGTATTTTGTCTTCACGAGACGAGTGAATTAGCAACAGTATTTTGTCTTCATGAAACGAGAGAATTGGCAACAGTATTTTGTCTTCACGAGACGAGTGAATTAGCAACAGTATTTTGTCTTCACGAGACGAGTTAATTAGCAACAGTATTTTGTCTTCACGAGACGAGTGAATTAGCAACAGTATTTTGTCTTCGCGAGACGAGTGAATTAGCAACAGTATTTTGTCTTCATGAAACGAGTGAATTAGCAACAGTATTTTGTCTTCATGAAACGAGTGAATTAGCAACAGTATTTTGTCTTCATGGAACTAGTGAATTAGCAACAGTATTTTGTCTTCATGAGACGAGTGAATTAGCAACAGTATTTTGTCTTCATGAAGCGAGTGAATTAGCAACAGTATTTTGTTTTCATGAAACGAGTGAATTAGCAACAGTATTTTTTCTTCATGAAACGAGTGAATTAGCAACAGTATTTTGTCTTCATGAAACGAGTGAATTAGCAACAGTATTTTGTCTTCATGAAACGAGTGAATTAGCAACCGTATTTTGTCTTCACGAGACGAGTGAATTAGCAACCGTATTTTGTCTTCACGAGACGAGTGAATTAGCAACAGTATTTTGTCTTCATGAAACGAGTGAAGTAGCAACAGTATTTTGTCTTCATGAAACGAGTGAATTAGCAACAGTATTTTGTCTTCACGAGACGAGTGAATTAGCAACACTATATTGTCTTCATGAAACGAGTGAATTAGCAACCGTATTTTGTCTGCATGAAACGAGTGAATTAGCAACAGTATTTTGTCTTCACGAGACGAGTGAATTAGCAACAGTATTTTGTCTTCATGAAACGAGTGAATTAGCAAGAGTATTTTGTCTTCACGAGACGAGTGAATTAGCAACCGTATTTTGTCTTCACGAGACGAGTGAATTAGCAAGAGTATTTTGTCTTCACGAGACGAGTGAATTAGCAACCGTATTTTGTCTTCACGAGACGAGTGAATTAGCAACCGTATTTTGTCTTCACGAGACGAGTGAATTAGCAACCGTATTTTGTCTTCACGAGACGAGTGAATTAGCAACAGTATTTTGTCTTCATGAAACGATTGAATTAGCAACAGTATTTTGTCTTCATGAAACGAGTGAATTAGCAACAGTATTTTGTCTTCACGAGACGAGTGAATTAGCAACAGTATTTTGTCTTCATGAAACGAGGGAATTAGCAACCGTATTTTGTCTTCACGAGACGAGTGAATTAGCAACCGTATTTTGTCTTCACGAGACGAGTGAATTAGCAAGAGTATTTGTCTTCACGAGACGAGTGAATTAGCAACAGTATTTTGTCTTCACGAGACGAGTGAATAAGCAACAGTATTTTGTCTTCATGAAACGAGTGAATTAGCAACAGTATTTTGTTTTCATGAAACGAGTGAATTAGCAAGAGTATTTTGTCTTCACGAGACGAGTGAATTAGCAAGAGTATTTTGTCTTCATTAAACGAGTGAATTAGCAACAGTATTTTGTCTTCACGAGACGAGTGAATTAGCAACAGTATTTTGTCTTCACGAGACGAGTGAATTAGCAACAGTATTTTGTCTTCATGAAACGAGTGAATTAGCAACTGTATTTTGTCTTCACGAGACGAGTGAATTAGCAACCGTATTTTGTCTTCACGAGACGCTTGAATTAGCAACAGTATTTTGTCTTCAGGAGACGAGTGAACTTCGTTTATTTCCTGATTTTTCCATTACAGCAGTTTCATTATTGAGTTGGCAATTTTACGATTTATGTTTTGTTAAAATATCCTGTTTTCACCAACTTCTTCAGATGTTAATCCATTATATTCTTACAATAAATGATATATTTTTAGCATTAACGTATTCGGGTAAAAAGATTTCCACAGCCATGCTTCCTCACTTCCTCCATATATACATAGTTACAGTAAGATATGAAAATATATATGGCAATTTAGCAACACAGAATATTCCGCGTTTCATTCTCGTGAGAATTATGCTTTTGCCATATATCATTACATATTACCAATCCCCATCTATCTATTGAGCACTGTTGAAGTAAATACTAAAAAATCACGCATAAAATTATACAGCGTGGTCGCTAGAAAAGCTGGAAATTTGAAGGTCATCTTAGATCATGAATAAAATGTGTTATTGCTATTTTTTGATTAATGCCGTATGAGTGTTGTAAAAAATAAATCGTTGTTTCATGCTACAGTGAAGCGCACGGAAATTTCGAGTATATATTATGAGTATAATACGGCATTTAGTTTTGACAAACTTTGTTAAAACCACACACACATATACACACATGCACATATATATCCATGTATATATATATATATATACATATATACATATATATATATATATATATATATATATATATATATATATATATATATATATATAGTAAGTTATAAAATATATATGGCGACTAAGCTACAGTGAATATTCCGCGTTTCATCCACTCTAAGATTCTTCAGGCATGAAAAACGTGGAATATTCAGTGTAGCTTAATCGCCATATATATATTTTATGACTTACTAACTAGCTCTACCTACGTAGTGAGCACTGTTGAAGTAAATACTTGAAGTTTACGTATAAATTTTTACTTTTGTATATTAAATAAGAAATACGTTTCTTATAGTTGAGCACTTTCTGTTGAATAAAAAGTCGGTCAATTTAGCTCTTATGCGTAGATCGTCGTATAACGACTTGATCACTGTCTGTCTGACGTAATGAACATTTAAATTTAAAATGTTTAAAATTCAACGCTATTTCACACGATTAATGGTAGCCGAATGGATACGGTCTCCGCTAATCGAGCCAGAGATGTCTCGTGTCGCGGGGTTCGAATCGTTCGACTGGTAGTAATTGTGACACCCTGCACTGAAGAATCCCGAAAGGATGAAACACTAGTGTCTGTAGGTATTTAATTATTATAGTAAAAAAATAATTATATATATATATATAAATTTTGGATTCGGTTTTCATTCAAGATGATGAACACAAGTCATATAGACTTTTTTTTTTGAAATCGCAACTTTATAATATATTAAAACGATAGAAAATTAACTCTCTAATAATATATACGAAATCTGAAAGAATTAAAATATCATATACAAGCGTATTTTACGACCTGACTACACTGGGCGTTCCTGATAGCTTTGATAAATATTTTTGCAGTTAAAACCAAATAACTACAATACCATCACAGCGTCTCCATTTACAGGTCCATCTAGTCATTTAAAAATGTGAAAAGCAAGATTCTTCTCCAATTACATTTACATTTTTTCATGGTAGTATAGTTTGAGGGAAGACACTAAAAACGTTGAATGGCGTTTGGTATCTAGGGACATCTGCGATTTTTTCTTCTAAACAAGTACAAAATCTTCCCCAGTACACAGTAGATTAAAAACTTGTAAAAAAGCAACGAGAATGCGACACTGAGACAGTGGTGGGACAGTGGTTGAGACTATTTGTTAGAAAATGTCTAAGGAAGGGAAACTCGTGGCGTATGAACTGGCCCTATTGGGCTAACTAATACTTCATTCATGGGCGAATTGTGACGCTGTAAATACATGGGGTTATCTACAATGTAAGTAATTTTCTAGGACAGTAGAATGAGCCCACTTTTATCAGCAGCCTTTTCAATGTTTTCAGTTAGAAAGGTAAGCAAATCGGAAAGGTTTGTTTTAACAATGTGTCTAAGAGCACACTTAATTATATTTCTGTTGTTTTAGTGGCATCCTATAAGCGTCCTAAGTTTTCATTTTTTCACTCTATACAAGTAGAATTAAAATAGCAAGACAGAAAAACAGCGTACATAATGTGGAATATTACAAATATATACCTGAAAAAGTTCAAGAAAACATGGGATTATAGCTACTCAGAACTGCAACTAAGATTAAAAGAGCAGCTTGAAATTTACATACTATTCTACATTAACCCCCTGGTGTTATCAATAGACCATGAGCAGCCCTTTATAAACACAATATTACACGTCTATGCCATAAATAGTCGAGGAGTAGTCATTTATGAACACACAACTAATGTTTCCATAAAAATTACTCTATACTATGCATAAAACGAATTGATGTCTGGAGCTGATTATTGCAAAGAGAGAGGTTGGTTAATCTTGAAAACAACAAGTTTATATATAAGAAAGAAAATAGTGAGCAGAGAGCGATTTCTACAACTTTTCAGTCTTTAGTATGAAGCTACTGGAATAGGAAGCTGTTTAACAATAAGATGTTAACACAGCAGACTCATAGAGACCGCAACGAGCCGGCTGAACTGAAAAACAAAACCCGAATAGATAAACTATTCTAAGGGTCGCATATCATAAGAGTATTTGGAGGAAAAACTGAAACTATAAACATCACGTCCGTGTGAGGAAGGTTGCAATGAATAAGTGTGGAGCTAATCAAACTGCAATTTATAAAGAATTTTAAAATATAATAGAGATTCACCAGCTAAAATATGATACTCCATCCATGGTCTGATAGATTTACAGAGAGAGTAGCCGCTGGTGTGAGGAATGTTTCATGCGATAGGGGAACCGATTTCTCGAGAAGCCGAAAAAGGCAATGGATGTAATATATGGATTTGGACAATGATTTATTGAGAACTAAAAACCAGCGGCATCACAAAAAGAAAAGGGAAAAAAGGCTTTTTTAAATTACCAGAAGCACTTAGGTTTTTTTTATTGATGTACCAATATCAAATAAATACAACTTGCATAAAACCAAACACTAATGCGAAATTATATTGATGCGAAAAATAAAACACAATAAGAAGTGGTGGTTTAACATAATCGATTGGAAAAACAAATATTGGACTTCTTCATTTTCCAGTAAAAACTCCCCAAAACGATGCTGCATACCGACATTTACTAAGTACATATATTTTCTCAATTCTGGAAAATAAACTTTTTAAAATTTACACGATTAATAATGTTATACCTCAAACAATACAAAATAACACTTTTTATTCATTCGTCGGAAGATACCTAAATTTATTTCCATAATATTGCTGTATTTAGATTTTAAATAAAATCCAATTTTACTTATATTTCAATACGTTTAGCTTTTGTATGTATGTATGTATGTTTGAGTTTTTGAAATATGTATATTTATATGTGGATGCCTGCATGCTTATATGTATTTTGTATAGCTATTTATGTATTTACGTATTTATGTGCCGATATGTGCCTGAGTATATATGGATACCATGACTTCGCAAATATCTTAACGACGTTTATTCTATATTCCTTTTTCATGTACGTATTTACATTTCTTAGCCTAAATCAATTTTCCCGTGCCGTTTTCTGTTTCAAATATATGTCACATTAACAGTGTAAGCTTAGTAAGAAAATTGAATTTGTTCTAAAAATATAAGGTATAATCTATCTGTCTTACATTGTCTTTCTGCGTTTAAACTTTAACATATTTCATTCTAATTTGTTTTTGTCGACCGATGGGAGCAAATGTTTTTTTTTTTTTCGTTGGACGTCCAATAAAAGTCAGTTCAATTCGTGACAAAATTTTGCACCGTAATTTTAGGATGCCATCTTTGCTTTTGAAATTGATTTATATTTCCTTTCAATATACCAGGATTATCACAATTCCAAATAGGAAATTGTATTTGCATCTCTACATTTAATCAAGTAACCTTTTCTGTATATTTTATGAGAATTTTCCTTTTTTTTCTTCAGCGAGTCTCTATTTAATTTTATTATGTATTTAACACATATCTTTTCACATTATCAAATTTTATACAAATAGGAATTTTTTAATAATCTGCAGTTTTTAATTCCTGTAATAACCAGCAAATTACCAGTTTGTCTATGAATATCCTTTTACTAAGGATTAGACCAATTCGTCAAAACAATAGGATGAGAAAATTTGTTGTATTCCTTGTCGGATAATAAATTGTAGTGATAACTAATTTACAAAGTTTAAATTGAATTCCTTATATATATATATATATATATATATATATATATATATATATATATTTACCATATATATATATATATATATCCCCACATATATATAAATATATATATATATATATATATATATATATATATATATATATATATAAAGATACTACAGACACTAGTGTTTCATCCTTTCCTGAAACATCAGTGCAGGTTGTCACGATTAACACCGGTCAATAGATTCGAACCTGGTAACGAAGCAATCTCTGACGCCATTAGCAAGGACCCAACCCATTGGCCACCGCTAACCTCGAGAAATACAGTTGATATGTAAACATTTAAATTTAAACTGGCTTGGCTAGCTGCCCACAGTTGCCCGGGTGTTTGAAAATTTGTTGAGCCAAAAAAAAAAAAAAAGTGGAAGTCTGCTAGCACGCTCGAAACCGTACGGCGAAGAAGGAAAAGAATATGAAAAAAAAACCAGTGATATCTTTGTGGTTGCGTCTATCGCCAAATTGGTAGTGGCGAAGGCTTAAATTAAGGCTAGTGAATCGCAAAGTGTAGATGACTTTCGAAAATATTGGCAAAAAAGTCGACCCCCTACCTGAAGAAAAGTGCCTAGTTGAGCATGAAATAAATATTTTTTTTTTGCCAATTCTTCGATATTTGTCGTCCGAAGGGTCGTGCTTCAAGACGATATAAATCCCGGGAAAACCCGTCGCCTCTGTCGAAAATTTAAGGCAGACATACATACATGCATACATACATTCAAGCAGACAGGGGAGATTCATATTATAGATATTTTTTACGTCTGTCAGAGTGGTCTAATCATTATATGATGATCTGTGCATGGGAGCCAAATTGACCGACTTTATTTCAACTGAAAGTGCTCAACGATAATATACGAGTTTCTTAAAGGAGCTGACATTATATATATATATATATATATATATATGTGTGTGTGTGTGTGTGTGTGTGTGTGTGTGTGTGTGTGTGTGTGTTAAATCCATATCTTTGATATATTCTAAAAATCAATTACAATATGGCTTCTTTCCTACGTTTTACCAGGGCAATATATCAATTGACTTTCTTGTTCAGAATTATTACTGTCCCTGCAGTTTCTTACTGCAGTACAATGAGCCACGCATTTTTTTCTGTAGCTATATTAGCTAAACATTGCAATTTCGAAATAATACGATTTACAAAATGTCACGCTAACTATTCGTGGCCTAAGAGTTGAAGGCAAAAGATGAAATCTATCACCAGCATCCATATAAAAGGTATATTACAATGCACCATTGATGTCAATTCCAGAAAACAGATAACGTCTATTGCAAAAACTCGGCAAATGTCAGGAATAACAATGTTTAATATCAGCGAGAAAACCTGGCATAAATATTTCATGCAAGAACAGGGAAATCGCTTAAACAAATCTATTAGGATTTTGTGCAACTCGCAAAACCAACGCATAACGGTATCGTTTTGTTCTTTATCATGAAACACGGAAAAACCATAGATGGTTATTTACCAAACTGCACACAATGGCTTAAACTATTGCAGCATAAAGAATTTATATATAATATTAAACTGAATTTTAAAATATATATATATATATCTTAATACTGCAATATTTTAAGCTATAAATTTACTATATTTTTATTAGAATATCTTGCCTTTTTGTTTTTCAGTTTTAACAATTAGCCCTTTTACTTTTCTAAGCTTAATCTTTACCATATTATTTTCATGCTCATATTTGTCTATGTAAATACGTTTATGCGAATGGGTTAATCCATATAATTATAAAACTCAAATGACCTTGTAACGATGGATGTCACCCACTTTCCAGTTTACGATATCCGGTTGCGCATGCGCGCATTACCTGTGCACTGAAAAATTAACGTTATTTCGAAATTATTATTTAACATGGGAAAAGTGGGGTTTAAAATAACTTAAACGTAATACAGAAATGAACGATGTAAAAAAAGACAGTATAAACAATTGTTTATTTCGATAATTTAAATGAAAAAAAAGAACAATTGAGACGGTGAAATATTAACGTTATTATTTCGAAATTATTATTTAACATGGGAAGAAATGGGGTTTAAAATAAACGAAAAACAAAAGAACAATTGGGATGCTGAAATATTAACATTATTATTTTGAAATTATTATTTAACATGGGAAGGGTGGGGTTTAAAATAACATTACCGTAATACAGAAATGAACCATGTAAAAAAAGCAGATATATCAAAATTTGAATTTAACTATAAGTATTATGGTATCTGTTCAGTGCACATTTACCTATAAGTATGATCTTGGATATGACCTTAAACTATATCCAATGGTAAGGCCCAGCTTGTTAGCTTTGAGGAGTGTGGAGCAACCCTTTAATTGCCATTGCTCCCAGGTCCATTCTGATCCGGAGTGGTAGTACCTGTTAGGGTATCAACTATGGGTTAAAAAGAAACCGACTTGAAAACAACAAATATATTCTATTAAAAAAATATTCTCAAAAAACTCTGTATTCGGCATTAAATAACCTGGAAAGGGTTGATATGCCGTAAAACAAAAACAACCAATCAACCTATAAGTATGGCCAGCCACTTATAATTCAATAACTGTAAATTGTTTTTTTTTTCAAAAATAATCAATTATAATAAACAGAACGACTCATAGAAATATATCTATATTCTTTTTTTCATTTTAATATACTTTCATAGAAATGTTTCTGTTATGTAAAAAAAAATATTTTCGTTACGTCACAAGTGTCACGCTCAAACATGAATTCTATAGCTAATATAACATATTGACTCAACTGGTCACGAGTTTTCTAAATACAAATTAAGAATACATATAAATAATTAGAATGAATGGTTCACTCAAAGTAAAGGATAACATAAACTAATACTTGTAATTATCATAGACTTCCCATAAATACGTGTTGTATACATGCCTCATTTCGTAGAGTTATAATTTTCGATTTATTTTCCTCCCTATCTTCTACCTCTATAAGGCCACCATTCGCCCATGTATGGAGTATTGTGGTCATATTTTAGGCTGGTTCATCTGCCACGAGTCTATCGATCCAAGACAAGGTTCAAAAGAGAGTCGCCAAGCTGATAGGCCCTTAACTTTCATCTAAGCTCCAGCCTCTGTCCCATCGACGAAATGTTGCATCCTTCTTTCTGTTCTACAAGTACTTTACCGGTGAATGCTCTGACGAACCGCTAGACTTTGGAATTTCCTTCCGGGTCCCTGCTTCCCCAACTGTACTGACACGCAGAAGTTCAAGTGTAACGTGAACCGATATCTTGCTGCCCAACTCCCTACATAGTACCCCTGATGCTTATGCCCCTGATAGTAGCCCCCTACATCAAAGTAGCAATGTGCCTTGTTTGGGGTGAAAATGTAATTAAAAAAAACATTAAATCAGTTTTTAATGATAGAAAAATCCAGTTCAATCTGAAATGTCACGCTGGATTAGAACAACATTTACTTCAGTATTTACGTATTTCTGTATCATCTAATGAGGGTAAAAAATTGAATGCAGTACAAACAGAACAGATACTACGCTTTCCTTTTGGTTAAAAAGCTAATAAATTATTTTGTGATTGTTGCAGTTAGAAGCAGCGCAATATTTTTTTTTTTATTATCGAATATTGTATTTTATCCGTCATATATTAATGATACTTATTTGTTAAAATATATTTTTATTTCATTTTTTTAACGTGGAGATCACCACTTATCAAGGCTCAGAAGCCACTCGGGTATAAGGGTTATAGCGTGTACAGTAATAAAGGGGATAGTATTGTAGTAATTGTTAGTATTGGAGATTTGAAAAAGTGTCTTACTTAAGGGGGCGGTTCATTAGGAATTCGTCTACGTTGGACTTGAAGACATCCAAGTTGTAGTCAGGTGAGAAACAAGCAAACGAAGGAGAATTCCATAGGCTTGCACCACCAAGAAAGGAGACCTTTGTTTTACTAAAACTTCTAATACTTGATCCCTTAAAAAGATTAATTGATACACGAGCGTTCCAGTAAGTTCACTCAACATCTGTGATTTAGAGTAAGTAAAGAACTGATTTTTATTTTTCTCTCATTTATATACCACATATATGTGTTAGAGTATAGCTTTATTATGTTTTCCTTGTTTTATGGGATTTAAGGAAATATCTTGTATGGTAAAATATCAACTTAGTGTCATAGAAGTGCAGAGTTCCTCATGCAAGTGTGACATGTTAATACAAGGGGATATTTTGAACAGCAAATATTTTATTCATGTCATTTCGATTAAGTTTACATGTAGTGAAACTTACCCTTATGTTAATTTATAATGACAATTTTCTGTCTAAAATGCTTTAAACACTCAGCCATAATGTCTACTATGAATTCAAGTTTACTTTTCTGTGAAATAAATGAAAACTTTCTGTGTGTATGTTTGTATGTCCGGTTTAAACCCAAAACGATTAAACAAATACACACTATGCGTAGCTTTACTTGATCGGAATCGTTTCAGGTGAGTTATATTTAAGATTTAGAAAACAATATTTCAGTTTTTATTCTAATCTCGCGTTTATTTAATCAAAGAACGCAGTTCTCTAATTTATGGTGTATCAACTAAACGCTATAAACTCTTAATTTTACTCAAGGACATTATTCTCTAAGACCGACTTATTCCTCGATAAACCCAAACACGAGTTGTATTTGTATGTGTGTATGTATGCCTGTATGTGTGTATTTTTGGGGTGGAGGGGGCTTCCGTAAGCCGTGGTGAAGGCAACCTTTCTAGGAGAAGCAATTCTCTGATTTAAAAAAAAACATGAAACGGGAGACCAGTACCTGCACTAAGCTGGTCTGCAGTTTAACTTGTTGCTGGCTGTCTTGCTCTTGCTTGTTACTGGACCTGAACATTTTGAACCGAGAGAGAGTGGCTTAGCTGTCGTACAACTCTGTAACATCATCTGTGTATAGATACTCCCTGAAGCATGTGTCTATTAAAATGGTCCTGTGGCGATGGAAGTCATTTTGAGGCTCATGGACCTTAAGTGTCTGAGGGAGTGATACTCGTCTGACAAGATGTTGCAATCATCATCATGTGGGTATTTGGTTTTCATAGAGAAATTTTTTGGATATAGAAGAAAGAGCAGCTAGTAATGAGTCGGTTTATACCAGCAAGGGTCGACATAGATACAAGTAGAACATAAATAGAAGTTACTAAAAATGTGACACGTTTGCTCTATGTGACGCTATGTAACCTTGCTAATATAATATATGAGGGCCGTTCGAAAAGTAAAAACTTTTATGTGTTAACTCAATAATAGAAATAGCAAAAATAACTGGAATAGAAACTTTAAAACTAGCGATCTTTTTGTGATTCAGAATGCATTTTTTCAACCTAGTCACAGCCATTCTCAATGCAACTTTGCCAGCGATGAACGATGGGTGTGCATAAACATCCGAGTGACCTTTTATTTTTTTGTTTTATTTTTATTTATTTGTTTGTACAAAACAGTCGCTACTTATCAAAACCCGGAGGCCACTCGAGAATAAAAGTTAAATGAGTGTACAGTAGGCAAGGGAACAATATCGCAGTAATGGTTAATAGTGTAAAAATGGTAAATTGGATTACTTAAGGGGAATGTACATAAATAAGTTGTTTACGTTGGATTTGAAGACGGCCATATTGTAATCAGATGGAAAGCAGAAAAACGAAACAGATTTCCACAGACACGCAGTTCTAAGAAAAAAAAACTTTTTTTTTTATAGAATCTACCTTTAGGTGCAATCACATATAAGGAATGGGGGAAATTATTGATAGTGATTTTCAGAGAGACAAGTGTTTTTCGTGAAAGTTCGGCGAGATGAGGCTATAGATTAGAGCTCAGTCGAGCACTTGCCATAAAAATAACGACAAAAATGCACCAGAATTTGTTTTTTCTACATAGTCACCAAAATTCACAGTGCACTTTTGCAAAGGATTCACTTATCTCTTTTCTTAAATATAATCTAGGAATTTAATTTATCTACTACTGGGGCATCTCTATTACAGGGATAGGTTTCTCACGCTGTCAATATCTGTAAGCAAGATGAAACTTTTAGGTCCTGAATGCAAAAGTTTATTCATCATAATAATGTAATTTTCAATACCATCTGATCTATTAAGACGGAATTAAAATTAGGAGTCATTACTTTCGGAACGACGCTCGTATATGTGAGTCTGTGTTTGCCCGAGCATATTGACATCTTATATATCTGTAATACATTGCTATTTATATCAATTTGATGTTTCCCCTCATCCAGATAACGCATAAGACTTCTGTGTCATATAGAGCGGCGCACTTTACAGAATCGTCTATTCAATCACTTTCAGACTAACGGATTCACCTGCGAAGTGACACTTGCGGCGCTTCAGACATGTGTTGCCGGGTCAGTTACCGGATATTCCAGCGAAACGTAGCACAGGGGGAAATTGACACGAGTGGACAGTTCACAGTATGAAACTGTTATCCGATTAAGTTATTTTTAAATCAACAATCCAGCAGGAGACAAAAAAAAAACAAAGAATGTTATTTTAGTTTGCAAAATGAAGATAATGATGCAGAATATGACGTCAAATTTTTATTTAGGTGACCTACAGAAATATTTTTCAATTCTTAATTATTAAATTATTTATGTTCAGAAGTGGTCCGCAGACAGCTGTTCTGTAGCTTCCGAGACTCCAAATCGTTACATACGAGCGATATTCGAAATTTAAAAAAAAAAAAAAAAAAAAAAAAAAAAACGCTTTAAATAAACCACAGAAAATTACATTTTTGGAATATTTATTAATTGATGTCTAAAACCTGTTGTTAACATTACAGATTCATTCAGTTGTATCTACATTTTAACGAAGATATTTCAACTCCTTTGCATCAAATTATAGCAAATATAAATCAGATGTTGCTCCGTCGCGATTACTAATGGTATTAAAAAACTATTAACATCGGTTAATAAGTTAAGTAGTGAATTCTCTTTGTCTAATATTTAAAAGGTTAATTGCCTGTCAATCTGGTGGTCTCCAGATTTTAAAACTACGTAATTATTAATCTCTCACCGTTACCATTGATCTCTCTCTCTCTCTCTCTCTCTCTATATATATATATATATATATATATATATATATGTATATATATATATATATATATATATGTATATATATAGTAAGAGATAAATACTTGTGAAATTATAAATCAAGATTTAATAGAAGGAAACATAAATTCTTGTGTACGATCGTTTCAGAGGCGATATTCTTTTATGCATCAGATATTTCAAATAAAACCATAAAAAATAAGTGAAATATTTCAGTACATCGTCTCCTTATCAGAATAAATCGGGAGGGGCATGAGCGTGAAGACACCACAGTAAATATAGTTTCTGAACCTAGAATAAAAACAAAAAATTAAAAACAAAAATTTGAAATTGAAAAAATTAAAGAATTGAGTGTAATTGAATTTTTTTTTTGTTTTATGATCAATATAAGATTGTATTTCAGTTATATTTGTTATGATATAATGTCTATGTGATACAATTAAACTACTAAGTAATGTTTTCTTATTAGTCCACTGGTAAAATGAGAAAATTACATTTTTCATTTAATACTTGGATAGGGCTGTTAAAAGGAGTAAATTACCTATCTATAAGTATAGTAAGCTGATTCCTTTAGAATTTTTCGCTATGATATAATATTTAAACAAAAATAAGAAATTGCAATCTCACCTTTTTCTGTTCATATATAATTATAATCGTAGACTTTTTCTGATTATATAGGTAGTTACATCTATCAAGCTTATCAAAACTGCAGTACTCCGTGCAATGCAATATATATATATATATATATATATATATATATATATATATATATATATATATATATATATATGTTTGTATACGCTATGTACTTATATGCATATATTTACTTATATATATATATATATATATATATATATTTATATACGTATATCTGCATACATATATTTGTATCTCTCTCTCTATATATATATATGTGTGTGTGTCTATATATATTGAATGAGTTTAATTATAAATGATAAAATAATACACATTCTGTAATAATCGCGTAATGTTTTTTTTTTAATTTTTATAATTTCTTATTTAGTGTATAAAGAAAAGGTGTTAGTGAGTCATACGTTACGAAAATAAAGAAACGTTTATTTAGATGTTAGAATAGGAAGAGGAAATAAACCGTTTTAAACAGTTTAAAGGCTTGAAAATTACACAAAGCCGGGTCTTAACTTTAATAATCGCATAAAATAAGTAAGGTTTATCTACATTTTAAAAAAGGGAAAAAGAAATAATGGCTATGAGCATGTGACGATGTGTCAGAAAACATTATGTTGGTTGGTTGGTTGGTTGGTTGGTTTGTTGGTTGGTTGTTTTACGGCATATCAACCCTTTTCAGGTTATTTAATATCGAATCCAGTGATTCGGAAGAAAAAGTCTTTAATAGAATATATATTTGTTTTTTTTTTGTTTTTTTCAAGTTGGTTCCTATTTAACCTATAGTTGGGACCCTAACAGGTATTACTACTCCGAGTCAGAGTGAACCTAAGAGCAATGGCAATTAAAGAGTGGCTGCACACTCCCCAAACCCCGAAAGCTTGGGCCTCACCATCGGATATACCTTGAGGTCATATCCAGGACCGAAAACATTATGTACGTGTATGTAAACATAAGATGTATGTGTGTAAAAAGAAGACAACATCTCCGGTATATTTAATGTAAAATAAAAGCAGTCTTGGCTTATGACGATGTTTCTGTACGTTTTTGTAGGAAGATTAATGTAATAATCAGTTCTCTAATTCCAGATACGAAACTAACATAGAACTGCAACAATTTAACTTAGTTGATTAGTCCGCATTAGAAAAAAATAATTTAGATAAAATAAAGGAATAAAGAAATTTAATTTAAGAAATCAATGAATAGTATTAGTAAAACATATTAAGTGGGCAGAGGTAGTTAGTGGAAAAGTTGTATGATAATTTGTTTGAATTTTTTTGTGTGTGTGTTTGTTTTTATGCGTGTGTTTTTGTGCGTGTGTTTTTGAGCGTGTGTTTTTGAGCGTGCGTTTTTGTGCGTGTGTTTTTGTGCGTGTGTTTTTGAGCGTGTGTTTTTGAGCGTGCGTTTTTGTGCGTGTGTTTTTGTGCGTGTGTTTTTGTGCGTGTGTTTTTGAGCGTGTGTTTTTGAGCGTGCGTTTTTGTGCGTGTGTTTTTGTGCGTGTGTTTTTGTGCGTGTGTTCGTTGTAAAACACTATACTTTCTTACAATAAGAAAATCTATTTGTTTTTCATTTAGGAGATTTCCATTTCATGCTCACATACATGTTCATATTAAGATTAAACCGCCATTTTTCCCCTCTGTCAACCTCAAGAAGAACGGTCATCTAACATGCATTGAATGAATTCAACGAGTATATAATTTAAAAAGTTTAAGACTTTACACTTCGCTGGGCGTTTGCTATAAAGGTTAACAGGTCTCTAAAATTTTTATATTCACAAGCATTGTAAACAAAAGCATCAGAAACAAACATTCCTGCCTTTTTCTTGTTTGTTTTCCATTTAAACAGACTAGGCCAAAGCGACGTGTGGCCGGGTACAGCTAGTGTATACTAAATTAGACATCGAATTTCCTAATATCTATTACCTAACTCCATTCTTGTTTTACGGTTAGCATTAGACTTCGAAATACCTTGCTATAAAATGCGTTTGGCACACTTTTTGAATTGATGTCTCTCGCCATTAAATCGTCAATATACTTTATATACATATCTATAGTTACTTGTATTGCCACAATTTATCTTGTATACATATGTGTGACTTTATGTTTTTCATACGTCGTTGATGCATGATGTTTGTTTTAATCTTAGGCCAAGCCAAGTACGTCAAAGGATGGAATACTGCTGCCATATCCGGGCCGTAGCAGCTAAAAATAGCCTATCCTGCCTTGAAAGAGTACAAAATAGGCTTAGCTTAGTGGGGAATGCCCTTTTCTCTTCGCTGCAACCTGTCTCCCACAGAAGAGACGTTGCGAGCCTGTCTTTGTTTTACCGTTATTTCCATGGCAAGTGCTCGTCTGAGCTCCAATCTCTGGTCCCCCCTCGCCAATCTTTTACGAAAAATACCCGTGTAGCTGAAGCCCCTGTCAAAAATTTTCCCCACTCTCTATCTGTGCCTAAAGAAAACGTAGATTCCATGAACACAGCTTCTTTCTTAGAACAGCACACTAGTGGAACTCTGTTTCGTCTGCCTGTTTCCCACCTGACTACAACTTGGATGTCTTCAAATCCAACGTAAACAAATTCCTGAAGAACCGCCCCTTTAAGTAGACACTTTATGAAATCTCAACACTAACGTACAACGTGCTGTACATGCAATAACTCTTATCCCTGAGTGGCTTCCGGACCTTGATAAGTGGTGATCTCCTTGTAAAAAAATAGCAACAAAAGGCCTACAGTTTATTACAACGTGAATACAACGTGCATACACACAAACACATATTCACACATACACACACAAAGAATCATATATATATATATATATATATATATATATATATATATAATTAATACGTGACACACACACATATCGCTATATATATATATATATATATATATATATATATATATATATATATATATATATATATATATACTCAAAAACCCATCGACAATTTTCATATAATTATGAATCACTATTCGACACCTCATTACATGCGTCGATCCTTCGCTTTCTAGGTCTTCCTTTTTTATTTCTATCTCTCTTAAATTGTATCAATGCATTTCTCTGTATCGGCATTTCGACCTGACGACGATCGATGAACTAAGCCAACCGGCTAATCGATCGCCACATTTAGCCGGCCAATTTCACACGAAGACATGAACACAAGAAAAGCACTCGTTACTTGTTGGATCAAGTTTAGAGTGTTAGCATTCGTGCCAATTTTTATGCACTATGCCTTTACCACGTAGTCCTCACATAAACATGCTCCCCCTTCCTCTCTATCCATTTCATTATTTGTTTCTTTTCACACATACCTATACATATATATGCATATATATATATATATATACAGATGTTATATATATATATATATAGATAGATAGATAGATAGATAGATATATGAATATATTTATATATGTATTTATATAAAAATATATGTGTGTATATATATATATATATATATATATATTTACATATCTACCTATATATATATTATTAAATATTATTTTACGCGCATAAAAGTATACCTATGGACACGAGAGTTTCTGGCTTTTAGTTGTCGTCAGCACCGGTTAGGATAGAACATTCCGTGTGGTAGGGATATCTCCAAAGAAGACCCTAATTTACCTTATATGTGCTTCCGGGTTACACTTGCTTACACTACCGCATTTATATTTTCCCTCTATCGCCCCCACAATAGCGGGGTTACTATCTTTAATGGTATATCTGAGAAAATTGACCATATCCTGTTTTCGGCTAACATTCACATTTGCGGTGACTTCAATGTCCATAATGTGGAATGGCAGACCCACTCAAATAAGACAGGTGAGAGGAGACGTTCTGTCATAATTTTGCCATTGCCTATGACCTCACTCAGATTGTTCACGAAACAACCCGTGTGCCCGAGCCTCCTAGACCTTTTTCTCACAACTTCCCATGTGCTATGTTCATATTCTATTCTATCTCCCCTGGGATCCTCCGACCACTCCGTTGTATCAGTTAAGATAAAAATGAAATGTAATAAGTTTTCAGACGTACCTCTCCACCTTACTGTATACCGGTACTCTATGGCTGACTGGGATAGCTTCCATACATTCATATCTGATCTACCTCCGCATTCCATGTTTAAAAAGGATTCGTCCTCTATAGTATCAGACCCGACCGAATAGTTAATTGTAGGCATAGACCGATTCATACCATCTAAAACATTCCAACAAAAACCTAACAGCCAGCCATGGTTCTCCCCAGAATATGCTCCTGCCATCGCGAACAGAAATCACTTTTTCCAGAGGTACCAATGTAATATATGTACGGAGACTAAAGCCGCT
This sequence comes from Euprymna scolopes, assembly GCF_053919585.1. Classification (NCBI taxonomy): domain Eukaryota; kingdom Metazoa; phylum Mollusca; class Cephalopoda; order Sepiida; family Sepiolidae; genus Euprymna; species Euprymna scolopes. The sequence goes on along the minus strand of NC_136496.1, from coordinate 9,918,496 downwards.
TTCAGGACTGCGATCAACCATTGTAAAAGAGTAATAAAAATACAAGAGAGCTGTATGCTCAGTCTGTTACATCCAAAGTAGCTGAGCAGCGGCTTGGTTCCCACCAGTTTAGGCAAATAGCAAAGAGGATCCTGAACAGAAGCGTGCGTTCTATCCGAACCATCATCAATGCACCTGAGGTCATCTCGTCAGCATCAGACAAGGCTAAGCTATTTGCCAAGAACTTTGCAGCTAATTCTACCCTTTGCGACGAAGGCCATCAGCATTTCTTCTGTCGGGACGATTTTTTTTTTTTGTCGGCTCGACGTTGTTAGGGTGTACTTTACAATTTTGTGTCAGTTAAGGGAAGCTTATTTGCGATAATGTCGAAAAGGGAAGAGGGCAGATTTCTGTTACGTGTGCTTCGACGTAACGAACTTGGCGGTCTGAAAATCATTCTTAATTTCTTTAAATTGACGATTAGAAATACCTATTAGACTACAGCTTATTTACGCTTGTTACGGTATATATTGCGCAATGGGCGACGTAAATTAATGAAAAAAAAAGACACTAAGTTTATATAGATAAAACCGTAAAATTTGTTTAAATACAGGAAGAATATTTACATATTTTTACATACAATAGAGACATGTGGGTGCGTTCTCCGTGCGCGTTGTTATCTGTTCACATGTTGACTGAGATTAAATATTTGAGGTAATTCATGATTGTAGAGTTATTTTGTTCATGATTATGCAATGTTTGGGCTTACCTCGATAAAACTGGATATTATGCGATAGTTGCTTTTTTTTTAAGCTGCGGTTGTCGTGTATAAAACACACTTGGTATACGTGGTGCCCGTCGTCACTGTCAGATGTCACCGGGGGAAGAGAAAGATGAAAAGAGAGAAAGAGAGAGAGAGAGAGAGAGAGAGAGACAGAGAGAGAAGTTAGAAACGGGAACTTAGCGTTTAAATCTGTCTGCCAGAAGCCAGGTCATAAAGGGGGAAAAATGCGGATTCTTTCCTTTTTACAAATTATGTCCGTGAGTTCACTTAACGCAAATCTATTTAATAGACTAGTTTTATACTGGTATATCTCTGCACGCTCTAGGCGCTACGCTTCCGTAAATGTGGAATTATTTAGTGTAAGAAAATGTTGGTGTTAAGTTAAGGGACAGCAAGATGCAATCAGAAAAAGAATTAAATATCTTTAGTTTTGATTGGATAAAAATAACTATCAAATCCGGTGGTTTACGATCTATAAAATGGATTTTATCGTAGCTTAAAAGCAGTTTAATTTGCACAAAATCTAAGCATTCTACATACTCACGTCTAAATTATAATCGCGCATGTAATTTTGATAATACTGTATATTATTGTGAGATTTTTTCTGCAAGAGTAAAATGTCACAACCAATTTTTTTTAGCGATTTTGGACACAGATTAGATGTAAACCTTCCATCTCACTTCAAGCATTTGACGAAACAGGTAACTCGTTTGAGACCAGAGCCATTCATTTTACATGCAGGCCAGGTTGGTATGGATGATAGTAGTTTTACTCGACTATAACGGAATCTCTATCCCGAAAAATATTGTTTGCATGTATCACTATGCTTAAAAAGCCGTAGTAAAACGAACAGTTATTGCGACACATTTACTATAATAAAAAAAACTTATGGCTACCGTAACACAAGAAAATGCTACATATCAATAAATACAATGCGCTGAAGTGATTTATACGAAAGTAGTAATTAGACTATATGCCGTCGACAAGAGATCCGGAAGAAATTACGGTAGACAAAACTAATTGAAAATAAAAACCGCCAAGAAAACTAGGGATGACATGTATCAAGACGAGAGGAATATGAATATGTCTTCCCTGAATTAACTGTTTCTCTGTAATAAATCTAATAAGAGAATATTAATATAATGTTCAAGTTCTCATTTATCGAAGACCGTAACTACGTATGCGAAGTAACTGCGTTTTATTATCGACGGAATGAGATACGACTAATGCACTTAGATGGTTTCTAGGAATGTACTGACTACTTAAATTAGATGTAGCTACGTATAATTGCATGTAATTCAACCATCCATATATATATATATATATATATATATATATATATATATATATATATATATATATATATGTGTGTGTATAGGTGAACGTGTCTGTGTGTCTGTCTGCGTGTCTGTGTACAATTCCCTACGCAATAACTGTATTAATTTTTAGTCCACAGACTCGAAATTTGATAGACAGGGTACTGAGATTTGGAAAAATCTATGTGAACGAGTTTCAGCCAGAAATTTGTCTGTTAAGGGGTCAAAGTTCAATGATTTGACTTTTAAGAACTCTACCAAACTCCTACGACAATTTTGGGTCTAAACACTTGATATTTTAGATATTTGTTCCCTGGACATGGATCTAACTTTATAACTTGATCTGAGCCAAAACAATAAATATTAAGGGGTCATAATAAGGGTCAAAGTTAAAAAAAAAATTACAGTTTTTTTGTTTATTTATTTTGCTCAGCATACACCTCCAAACACGCGGACAAGGCCGAGTATCCATGCTAGTATATATATATATATATATATATATATATATATATATATATATATATATATATATATATGTGTGGGGGGTGCGTGTGTGGGGGGTGTCTGTATGTGTAAGTGAAGTGTGTGTGTGTAGATGTGTGGCTGTGTGTCTGTGTGTACACTTCCCTACGCAATAACTCTGTGAATTTTTAGTCTACAGACTCGAAATTTGATATAGAGTGTACTGAGATTTTTGAAAATCTTTGTAATCAGTTTTCGGCCAGAAATTTTTCTGTTAAGGGGTCAAAGTTCAACGATTTGACGTTTAAGAAATCTGCGAAACTCATCCGCCAATTTTTGGCCTAAACAATCGAAATTTTAGATATAGGTAAATTGGACATGTAAGTAACTTACCTTGATTTGTGCCTAAAACAATAACTGCATAGGGGTCATAATAGGGATCAAAGTTAAAAAGAATATGACCTCTGCGGTCTCCATCAAATTACTCAGACAATTTCTGGTCTAAATATTTGAAATTTTACATAAAGCGTATTCAGAGATACGGCAAGCTTTTTAATCCGTTTGGGTCGAAAATATTTAGTTAACAATATATAAATGTATGTATGTATGTTTGTTTGCATATCTGCCTTAGACTTACGACATACGCGACGGACGTTCGCAAAATCTTTCGTTTTGAATCTCGACGCTCCAGACGACAAATACCGAAAAATTGTCGAAAAAATTAATTTCTCGACCCTTAACTGAACACTTTGCAACAGGGAATGGTCGCTTCTTTCGCCGATATTGTTTTCGATTGTCTAGCCTAAATTTAAACCTACGTCACTTCCGGTTTGGCGGTGGTCGTAATAGCAAAGACGTCACGTTTTTTCTAGTTATTTCCCTCCTTCGCTCTACTGGTTCGAGCCTACTTCCCTACTACCACTTTCTTTTTGCTCAACACCCGCCTCACAACCCCCGGGCAACGCGGGCGCCGATGCTAGTATATATATATATATATATATATATATATATATATATATATATATATATATATATATATATATATATGATTGTTTATCAATTTATAAGCGGTTCTGTTGTGTTTTTTCACTCCATTAGAGGGGTTATCTCACCTTTGTTTTTATTCTGGTCACTCCCCCCATTGTTGGGACGTATCATTTGTAATTAATTTAATATTTAAATGTTTTCTACGTGCATAAAATTAAGTTATCTAAAGACATGACATGTTTCGATGTATCATATCGTTAGTATAGCTACACTTATTGAGACTCGAATTTACCACCGTTCGATACGTAACCTGATGTCTTAACACCGGACCACGAGATCTCAACATATTCATGCACGGTTCTTTATCGCATTTTAATTTAAGATTGTTTATTTATTATTTTTATGAGCAATTATCTGATTATTTTTTCACTCCCTGAGTTATTTAAAGGAAGAGGTTATTTGCCCTGTTTTTTTATATTCTAGTCGCCCTTAATCCTTTGGACTTATTATTTGTAATACATTTATAATTTAAATTTTTTTTTTTAAATATTTCCTATGTGCATGAATTAACGTATCAATAGACGTGACATGTTTCGAAGTTTCACTTCCCGTCGTCGAGCGGTGGTGAGTTCGAGTCTCAATAAGTTTAGCAATACTGACGGAAATGAAACTTCGAAACATATCATATCTATAGATATCTTAATTTCATGCACGTAAAAAGTACTTCCGATGGTATATGCATATAAATAAGGTACACAGGTCTCATCAAGATAGTCTCATATTTAAATACTAGATCTATACATGTTTTGAATTAAAATCAGTTGTGTTTCCGCATTGATATAGTATAACATTTACAAGTGCAGTATATTCAATATAGGCAGCAATTCTAAACATTTGTCGAAGCGTTTCGAACAGCAGGTTTATATTTGATTATTTACTTTCCACCAACATGTTGTCTCCTGTAGTAACACCTCGCAGAATAGCGGATCGACAGTTTTGCCAATTGCCGGAACATAGGCACCTTACGAATTTCAGAAGCTCTTCTTATTTCGAGAGTGTTATCTATAGTTAATAACAGTATCCCACTAATTTCTGCCTTCTATTATAAATTTTGTCTCGCCGGCTGCGAACTTTTAATCGGCAATTTTATTTCTTTGAATTGAAAATTTGGCAACTATCAGTTAGTTTATGTTCAGCCTTTTTTTTTCTACAAGACGGGTACTTTTGTTCCTAACTGAGCAATACAATCAATTTACTTTAAAAAATCCCGTCAACTCGTCACATCGAACATGCGATTTTACCTCATCAGATTATTTAATGGAGATATTTAAAGTCTCATGTCAACCGTATTAACCAGATGAAACATACCATATGGAAGACGACATTTGAAAGCAATGTCTAAAAATAAAAATGTTATACTTGCTAGGACGATGCTATTCAACAAACTTACCTAGAAATTAGGGAGATCATTTAAATTTTTTCCACAAAAAACGTCGGAGCTCACAAAAACTCCATTGAGCTGCGACGTTGTTTGAGTGTGAAAATAATTATATTATCTCCCACATTCTCTAATACTTATATATATATATATATATATATATATATATATATATATATATATATATATATATATATTGTGTATATTTCGACAGCATTTTCTCATTTAGACAAATGTTATTGAATAGCACGGAATTATTCTGTTTTACAATTTTCCTTTTTATCTTCTCCAATCTCCGAAGAGTCCTTTATGTGTTTTTCTCGAAATTGTATATGTTGGATCCATAATCGCAAGCGCTTTCGACAGAAGTACTTCTATCATCCTCAGCCATATTGTAGAAATAAATGTAGGGATTGTTCTTTAATTTACTTATATATATATATATATATATATATATATATATATATATATATATATATATATATGTGTGTGTGTGTGTGTGTGTGTGTGTGTGTATATATATATATTTTCCTAGTCACGTGATAATTTGTTACAGGTTAAGTGGGCTGATTTTTTTTTTTACATATGTTATACACATTTATATATAAAAACACACATATAGATTATCAAACATTTATCCCAAACATTTCAAAATGTTCCGGCTGCACTCATAATTAATATTATGTATTTGAGGCTTCTTTGTTTTAATGTACAATGCTTCGAGTATGATAGAAGTACTTCTGTCGAAAGCGCTCGCGATTATGGATCCAACATATACAATTTCGAGAAAAAACACAAAAAGGACTATTCGGAGATTGGAGATGATAAAAAAGAAAAATGTAAAACAGAATAATTCCGTGCTATTCAATAATATTTGTCTAAATATATATATATATATATATATATATATATATATATATATATGCCTCTCTCCGTGTATACCTACACATATGTATGGTTGAATGTAACAGACTATGTAAGTAAGTAAAAAATTGCATTCACTTACTCTATTAATGTCTGAATGTCTAGTATCATTTTAAAATATAATATTAAAATCTAAAAATTGTTTATATACTGCATGTCTGTATACCAATAGGAAAATTGGAATTTCACACGCAAACCATCTTTGTATATAAAAACTATTTAATAATATTCTTTCAAAATCTGACAAGGTAACTTTAGATATAAGGCTAGTAAAAATACATTAAAAAACACACACAATTGAATCTTCACATCATTATATGTAATATCCTTTACATACCCCACCGTCTACTCGGAGGTTACCACAATCCGCACTTACCGATTTTTAACACCACTCTGCCTAAGTATTCCACCTCCGAATTTGAGACTTCTCTTCGTAGGTATTCCTCTCCTGCATTGAATATCTGCTACTGAGATAATCGTATTTGCTCCAGTAATAATCTCACACTTCATCCGCGCCCCTTCCAAGCCAAGTTAGTACAATCTCGTCCATCTCAGGCGCCTTTTTGAACAAAACACTATACAATCAATCCAATATAAACACTTCATGTTTATTTAGTATCACATATTTACATATCCATCCATACGTGGCGCTGTTTTGATTTGTCTGCATTAGTTCAGAATGCATTTGCGTTTATCATTTATTTCTATTTTATTTGAAGTTGCCTAACCCTCATACACTTTATATCGTGTACATTCATACATGTACACAAACAAATGCATCTTATATGCATATACATACACGCATATATATATATGCATATATATATGTGTATGTATATATACATTGCTTACTTAATTTAATGACATATATTAATATACGAAAGTATAAATTTACGTCTAAACTTTACGTATTTACTTCAACAGTGCTCAATACGTTGGTAGGGCTAGGTAGTAAGTTATAAATTTACTTAATTTCCATACATATTTTATAACTTACTATACATATATATATATATATATATATCTTATATATATATATTTTTTTATAAATTACTATATATATATATATATATATATATATATTCAATAGAGTACAATGACAGTGACACACCCGTTCTCGCCAAATACCGGAAGTTAGGCAACGTTGAGCCTGGCCAACACCAGATGGGTGACAATTTGGAAATCCTTCTCTCGAGGGTTGATGAGACTCTCTCAAGCCGTGGTAGGCACACTGTCTAGTGACTGCGTCACGATCCAAAAAATACCCTTGATATCATCATATATTCAGCTACCGAGAAGATTTGAATAACGTAGCAAGTTCAATCTCGGCTGCGGCCGCGCTGGATGGAATAGCGTATGAGAATATTTTATGTATATATATATATATATATATATATATATATATATATATATATATATATTAATTTTATTTATACAAACATAAATGGTTACATATGTGCATACATGTTTCTGTAATCACCCACGTTGGGGGATTATGTCTTCAGGCCAAGAATTACCGTCGTAAATATATATATATACAACGCTGGAAGAAATAGGGTATGCGAATATTATATATATATATATATATATATATATATATATATATATATGCGTGTGTGTGTGTTTGTGTGTATATATGTGTGTATATATGTGTATATATATATTTACATATATCAAATCATATATATATATATACATATATATATATATATACAAAGATATATATATATAAATGCATATATATTTATACAGATATATATAGGCACACACATATGTATATATATATATATAAATATATAAAGCCACAATTTTTCTTTTTATATTTATTTTTTCTATTTTTTCTATTTATTTTTTGTCTACTATATAGTTATATATGACGTCATAGCCGAAGATGTGCGTTTATATCTTTCCCAAAAACGTCATATATGAAGTAATAGTTGATGACGACATGGCGGCAAATGTCATAGCAAATAATCTCATATACGCCGTACAGTTCGACCTGGCAACGCCGTATATATACATTCATATATATATATATATATATATATGTATATATATATATATATACATATATATATATATATATATATATATATATATATATATATATATATATATTTCGGAATAATGAACTAGAATAATCTCATTTAATGATGTAGCATTTATGCTGGATTTAAATTGCTATATCTTTTTTCGGCCTTAATGTAAATTTTTCTTATTGTATTTATATTAAATGTTATAAAAAAGCTTTAATAACTTTAATTTTCTATGTTTATTGCTTTTAGCATATAAGGTGCAAACCAATAACAATACTTGCTAATATTGTCCTTCACATATATATATCTATATCTATATCTATCTCTCTCTATATATATATACATATATATACACACATATATATATATATATATATATATATATTAAATTTTAGTTATTCAACGAACTTAAAAATATATATGTACTATCCCACCTAAATAAAAATTGCTTGATATACCAAATAGAGCAATAAATCAAATTTTTTCATTCAATGAATTTAACAATTCATGACGTGAAATGTTTAAATTTCAAATCAAAAGATTGTTTATTCCATGTAAGACAAATATTATTACTCCCCTTTACTCTATGACATTTAAATACTTCCACAACTTTTTATTGCGATTTTCCATGTCTCACTGGCTTTAACTAATAACGTGTAAGCCATTATAACTATTTGTTAATATTTTCTCCTCTGAAAAGAGGTAGACATCGAAGTTCTATAGGATAAGGCAGTATAATATTCCTAATGTATTATATAGAATAATACCTAATAAAAAAAATATTGATTTGAAATTTAAACATTTCACATAATAAATTGTTAAATTCATTGCATGATCAAATTTGATTTATTTGCCTTATTTGTTATATGGAGCAAACTTTATTTAGATGGGATAGTACTTATAGAATGATACTTCCAGTAATATCATGTAAAACTTATAATCACATGTTTCCATACCAGTTGATTTTTAGATAATTTCATTCTGTAATACACACACCCACACACACACACACACACACACACACACACACACACACATATATATATATATATATATATATATATATACATTATATATTATATAATTCATCAAAATATATGCTCTATTCTCTATCTCTTTAAATGTAATTGAAAGATTCCCACCATACAATGTACCTTTACGGGAGCACTTACTATACAAACATTACATTTACATTCTCCTCAGTAATTATGGTTGGACTATGCCATAATATATATCAAGAGTTTATTTAACGTTCTTTCAATACAATAACTACTACTGCAATATCAGAAATTTTACAACAGCAGGAAACGTCTAAACGTCATAAAAAGAACATAAACACTTTTAAAATATTGTAATAAAAAAGCATTGATATGATTTGGTTTAAAAAGAATTGACTTTTGTTGCATACCCGTGCAGGAGAAACTAAAGTGGTATGAGAGGAACGTGTTCGTAGCATGCGGTTAAACATGGCGTGAATGTCTCCGTTTAGTCTCAGAAACCAGTGGTATTCAGAGGACTGGTTGATTCTACTTAGTACTCAAATAGGGGTGAATTGTACCCCACAACAATTTTCTTTTTTTAAAACTTTTTTATTTATTTTTTTATATGTGTTAATGACTAAAACCATGTCTCATTCAAAATCGACTAATCACGCACCCCCCACACACACACATACACTTTATCACGTTCTGCCAAAATGTCAACAGGTACAAAGTTCTACACGCAACTTTGAAAGAAGCGTCTAAATTTGACGCTGCATTAAAACAAACACACGGACACAAATGCGTTTTAAAACATCATTTCGTTCTTTTATTTTACTTAAGAGCATAATTGAAATAATCATTATCTCTCGTTAAACATACAAGTAAAATATGTTATATTAAGGATGAGATTCACATTAACCCATGCAAAAGGTTTAATCGTTATAGGCACTAATTCTTACTGTAATACAATATTGAATTATATAAAATATGAGAAAATTAAACAATACTTAATTAGCTCAAGCCTACACTGATTATTAGTCCTAGGTGAACATATAAAGATGTTTTACCAATAAATATACTTGATCTAGAATAATATACTTGTCCTTTCACACGCACACACACACACACACACACACACACATATATATATATATATATATATATATATATATATAATATAAAGCTGAATGTCTGTGTGTGTGTCTGGTTACAAATAGGCTTCTATATGGTTGAGTATAATAGAAAACGTATCACATATGATGATAGAAGATGTATCGGGACACAGGAATGGGTATGTTTGATCTGCCATAATGATGATTCATTAAAATTGTGGGGTTTGCGTAAGCGCCTGGTTCACTAAGTATGGAAATAAAAAAAAATTAAATTAAAAAAAAAACGTTTACAAGTGTTTTTTTATATAGATGTACATAATAATACTTTGATAAGTATGTTTTAATTTAAATTGGCATGGTATAATAAAATTGTGAGGTCTGCGTTCGGGCCTGGCCTCCATAGAATGGAAATAGGCACACACTTTAATAACGACTTTTTATATCTATCTGCGTAAGTATACTTTGATAATTATGTTTCAGTTTGAAGAAATATGGTATAATCAAAATTATGGGGAGTTCTTTAGCGCTTGACCTCCATAGAATAGAAATATGACACAAAGTTTAACAAGGTTTTTTTTAATATAGATCCACAGAATATTGTGATAAGTGTTTCAGTGTGAACAGGTATGGTATCATACCTTATGGGGGTTATCTATTTTATTTTTACTTTCATCATATGTTGCTTTGGTTTTTATACCCCCAAATTCGAAGCTATCTCTTTACAACCCTTTCATTTCATAACCCATCATACTTTAATAAATAAGAGCTCATTTTCTGTAGACTGTTTTTGAACCAAGTCAAAGACAGGTACTTTTGCTTGTATATATATATATATATATATATATATATATGTGTGTGTGTGTGTGTGTGTGTGTGTGTGTGTGTGAGTGTGTATGTGTATGTGCGCGTTTGTGTGTGTGTGTGTCTGTCTGTATATATGTGTTTGTGAGTGGAATATTAAACTTCAACTAAATGATAAAACGATTCCTTAAAATTTATCTATTAAAGAGCTTAATACATTTACGGACCCAACGATGTATAAAGCGGTATGTGTTTTAGAATCTTGAAAACTAAAAGACTCCAAAACGATTTACAGATCAGAAAAAAAAGACTATCCGATTAAAAGAATGGCACATATGATTTTCAGAATTAAGAAACAAGAACCGTGTTCTTGCCAACTAAATCCGATCAATTTCCTCAGTTCAGTTTTATGCCGAATTCACTACGGTTATCCTTATGAAAAATGAAAATATAAATTGAGAAATTGTCATTGAAGATTATCCTAAAGTCGTACAAGTATTCGTAGTAATTTCATTCACTTGACATGATACCTTAATATAATATCTTATGAAAAAATTAAACTTTTTTTTTAATACCCAATATTAATATAGATGTATTTATATAAATAAATGATGTTAAACTATTTACATATAAAAATGAAAATCTCAACTCGTATGACCATGCATAATTTACTACATCCAAATGACAATATTGACAGACTCTACGTCAAAAGGAAAGACGGCGGGATAGTACTGATCTGTATAGAAGACTTTGTGAAGGACATGAAAAAAGAATTAGAAAAATACAGAATGCAAAACACTGAAAGGAAAATTATGGCAGCGAAAGACACTGAAAAAAAAACAATTCGAACAACTGGATTGTACTACACAGCTGAAATTTTTTAAGTAATAATAATGATATAGGAATAAAATAAAAGGGAGAAGATACAAATATTTTAAACGAAAAACGAAATAGCATTTGGTTTGCATCCACGATCTAACCAGATGGTGAAAATAAACTTAGAAAGAAACCTTCAATATCTCTTCCGATTTCCTGCTTTTAACCGACTGCAATATGATCGTCTTCAAGTCCAACGTTAATCTTCATAAGCCGTCCTCTTAAGTAATTCCATTTATAACATTTCCACTACTAACTATTCCTACGATATTGTTACATTGATTACCGTACACTCGTATGCCTTTATCCCCGACTGGCTGCTAGGTTTTTATAAGTGGTGACCCCTTTGTATAAAAATGCATTGTATTCAAATAACAATACATTAAAACGTCTAAGAATTTCTAAAACAAACTTAGAACTGCAGCAATAATGAATGAATTTAAATGGTAATTAATCAAATCTTGTAATAATAATGTATACCAACATAATTTGATAATAGAAGAAATACTAAAGCACTTATGCAAGTTGCTGACTAGAAATAACTGCTTTATAACATGTACGGTCTACTAAGCTATAATAAAAAAAAACACTAATAACACAAGGGACAGAGCAGGAATGAATTTACACTTTAAAACTAGTTATACAAAACATAAATCACATTCAATAAGAAAACACACATTATAAACATACATAGCAAACAATTCTGTGGTACTTTAAGCAAGCGCCGACTCAATAAATGCGAAGGAATATTATAACGATGTGCCAATAAATGAAAACATTACACGATAAATCATGTATGAATGAAAAATTTAGATTTAAATATATAAATACAAAATAATTACAAAAATGTAAAATAAAATACCAACTAACATTATACATGTGAACAAGGACATTGTAGGATAAATATATGACTCAATAATAAATTTTAAAAAACTATTATTAAAATCATCATCATTTTCGAATTATTATATATTTTAATATAATTATATTGATAATAGAATATACAAATTATATATCAAAATAAAATTGTATATTATTTTTTATTCTATTATTAATATAATTATCGTTTTTAATACTATTATTATTAATTTTATGCATTATTACGCATGTAAGTTGATTTTTCGTTCGATATATTCTTTTCAGTTGTGATATATATATATATATACATATATACATATATATATATATCTTCCTTATATATAAATAAAATGAACTCATTTTTCGCGTGTGACTTTGACCTTAATAGGATTAAGAATCTAGACATTTCATGCAGATGTACTATGCACAAACTGCATCACGATATCTGAGGTGTGTTATAGGCATATTAGCTATCCACTAAATCGCAAATAGGAGCTTCCTATATTTTATCTGGTGAGAGTTCACTGGCAAAACCGGTTACGATCAATAGAAGTAGTAAAGTCATATGCATATTTTCACCGCCACTCATTTACATCGTCTGTGACGATTCACATAAGACAATAAAGACGAACGCCGGTTAAGGTTTTCATAAAAAATTGACTGCAATTTAGGTGAAATGCACCACGCTAACTTTTATGTTTGTTAAAAATAAAAACAAACACAGGGCAAAACACTTTACATTTTCTTACAGTGTATTAACACTTATGATACTTCAATTCCGTTTTATTTCGCATTCTTCGGGAATTACAACATCGTTTATTTTTTTTTGCTTTTTTTTGGGGGGGGGGGTCCATGTACCTTCCCTCTGTTTTACGTTTTCCCGATCTTTGCCTTTCTCAAATATGTTTCTTCTCTCTTTCCGTATTTCCTCTTTCTTACGGCAAGTTCACCATGGTTTCTTTTCATTTTTATTTATTTATTTACTTTTTATTGTTATAAACTTTCCTCTGTTTCTGTTTCTATGAACTTTACATTTTGTTTATTTTTTTCTCTCTTTCGTTTCTAGTCTTCCTTCGGCAAGTTTAACATCGTTTCTTTCTTTGTAATAATGCCGGATTTTTTAACACTAAAAAAAATAATAAATTACATGGATCAATTCCTTCTTCTTCCATTTATGGGCACTTTGTTCGCTGTCTTTCTAATCTCTTTTATTTCTTTTCTCTTTTTTTTTTATAAAAAAAACATATCATACATCATTTCCGTTACATTTTGCTTTGTTCTATGCATTTCTCCCGATTTTCATCATCTATTCCTTTATAATTTTTTTTTTCAAGTTTTCCCTTATATGTGGCACTAAGAACCCATTTTGTTTCTTCTTCTTTTTTTTCCTCCTTTTTTTGGATTGGAAACGCCCGTCTCACGTTCGTATATGACAACATCTTTGCAGGGTAGATTTCGGGGTGCTAAAACAGCGGGGATTCTTCCATTACACCAACACGAGCCACAGCAACGCGTGCCAGGGTATAGCTAGCATATATATATATATATATATATTCTAACAGTGCATTAAAACTTATGATACTTCCCTAACCCTAACCCTCCTTATAGTCCAGACTTTGCTCTCTGTTAGTTTTGGTTAATGTGGTTATTATTTAACCCAAAAGAAAATCTTACAGGCTATCGTTATGAGATAATTCAGGGTATTTAATAGGTTGCGACGAGGGTCCTGGATACGCTTATACTGGAAGACTTTCATGGCGCCTTGTAGAACTTGTTGGAAAGCTACAACAATAGTATCGAAAGTGAAAGAGGTTACTTCGAAAAAGGCAAGCGTTTCATATGTGTACTATCAATACAAATGCTTATATGAAAAGAGTCTGGAAACTTATTGAATGCCCCTCGTATACCATGTCACTCGTAGGTTTTTGTCGAACACATTTACAAGTTAAGCACAAATTGTGTTCATGAAGGTATATTCAATCGTCTTTTTTAATTAATGGTATTATTTCTGGTTTACTTGTTTATTTTCGATCATCGTAAGCACTCATAATAATATTTAGAAAAGATGGCGTCGGTTATAAAATTGAAGAATCGGTCTACTATCCATAATGTCATCTGAACATTCGAATATCGAATTTTCCCTATTTATACAGCATCCATTTCAATAAGATCTTCATTCAAGAAGGTTTTATACGTTGGCATCACATCGTCTCAGACATAAGTTGTTTATTTAATTGACAAAAAATCGATTTCTCAGTAAACTTCGTTCTGCAATTTAATTTTGCAAGAAACAAAATCGCCTGTCACGGTGTAAAGTGTTTATTCAAGACACTTCGACATAAATTTGCTCTCAACTAAAAACATTCGACGGCGTTTAAAGAATGTTCGATTGTGTAAAGTAGATATTTTATTCGCCGAAGAATTTCGAGAGAATAATTTTGCGTTTGAGATGTTGTCTTTTCCATTTCTACCATTATCGACTAATACTCGGTTTCTCTGTGGCCAACTTACACTCATCAACCCTAATTCCTTAATGGCCTTCGGGCCTCGATAAAAAGTAACTCCCTGTTAAAAAATAGCTGAAATAAAACACTTTTTTTTTTTACCAATAATGATTTTCAACGCGATATGTTATGAAATCTCTCCTTTTCCTATGAGAAACGGTTTTCTAATTTGAAAGTTTTAGTAAGATGGTATCTTCGTAAAAACACTTATTCCTATCATCTCCTGGTAAGCACCAAGACAGGCATCTGGCGCACAAATAAGCTAAAAGCTTAATAAGCTATAGACATCTGTGGACTTGTGTTCTATGAGTGGCCATCTGTCTTCTTTTGAAATCTACGTTTTCGATTAATCATTAGGCCGTCTTCGCTTTAGCATGTTCCGGCTATGTACGTTAGCTATCAGAATTGGCCGAAGAGGTTGTCGGTAACTGGGTCGTACACTACGTCAGAACCCGTTTTTTTTTCGCGTGAATACGCAAGAGGCAGATTCATGACCAATTAAATTTTCTAGACTTTCTCGTAGAATACAAACAACAAGTAGCAAAGACAATTTTTATATCACATTATTGTTGCGTTCTCTCCGTGTGTTAGACAGCAAAATTGGTGTTGATACCAACAACTAATTGATAATTTTTACTAAAGAAAGAAGGCATGTCAGTAGGGGATTAATTCTGTAATAATACACACGTAATCCTCATAAATGAACATATCATGTTTAAAGATATTGTACGACCGGTCAACTAATCCTCTGGCCGGTTTTCGTAGGATTGAAACCGCTTCATTAAGACAATGCTCATCTGGAACTGTAGAGATGAGACACCTATATTCACTGCGCGACGGGGCCCGAAGGACAACAACTATGGAAGGCAGTAATTACTGAGGAAACAAAGAGCCTCGGCATTCTTATCCCGTCGCGTTTAACCACCTGACAATTACCAGAGGAACAGTTGGCTGAAACATCTTGAAACAACAACTATGAAGATGATGATAACAGTCCGCAAATAAATAAATATGCAAATAAATAATCTCAATCGATTCCAATAATAAAAATAATATATACGTTAGATATTCGTTGCTATCGAGCGAGACAGACAAAACATATATATTTAAAATGTATCTTGATTTTAACTTTTGGTTTATAAAAATCGCTTGGTCACTAATGTCAACAGTTAACTATATATGAAAGAAAAGCACGTAATTTAGTTTAAAGTGTGAGTTTCCTTGGTCTGTTTATTAACACCACCTCTGAGATCTGCATTAACGTAAGCGCTTGTTTTAAAATGATGCCATTTAATTGACGTCCTTGTTAATAGTTATCGATACAGGAGCAAACGTAGGTGAGTACAGGTACAATTACAGCGACGTTGTCCGCGTTACAATCGCATTACCGATATTGGAGAAGTGTGAGAATCAATCTAGAATATATGAAAGGCAATTGTAAAGATATCGGTTTCTTCTATTCTATCTGAAAAGATTGCTTTATCGCAGCAGGTATTAAACGGTTTTCCCAGCTTTCCTAAGATAACTGTCAGAATACCTAACGCAGTATGTTAAAAGATTTGGGTCAGTTGAGAGAATTATGAAAGCGGTGCAAAAAATATTTTCTCAATAAAATACAGCGAATAATAAAAACAAAAAAGCAACAACTGATATGATAGTTTTCCAAATATCAAAGCAGAAACCACACAGAAATGAGACAAGAAATATGTTTATGTAGTCATAAGTCACCCAAAAGATTGGATTATCACCAAGATATTCATAATAAAACGAGTGTTCAAATATTCAGATCTTAGCAAAGCAGCAACAACGTTTAGTCATACTTGTGAAACTATCTAATAGCTTTTATGATGTCCTAAATATGTCATATGCAAATGAAAAATAATTTAAATATTTTGCAGCTAAACAATGCGCAGGAAGTGTGTTTAAAGATCCATAAGTATCAAGATTTCAATATATATATATATATATATATATATATATATATATATATATATATATATGTATGTATAAATATGTATATATATATATATATATGATTTTCAGAATGTCAGAGATTGTATATAATAAATTACACAGCAAAACAACGTCGCAGCTCACAAGAACCATGAGAGTCAACGAACCGAAAGTCCAACTCGAGTCTTGGACTTCCGGTTCGTTGACTGTCATGGCTCTTGTGAGCTGCGACGTTGTCTGGCTGTGGAATTTATATATGTGTGTGGGTGTGTGCGTGCGTGTGTGTGTGTGTGTGTGTGTGTGTGTACTTGACTACTCGTGACTTGTGTCAGTATGTCATATTAGCTATGGAATTAATGTATGAACGTGACACTTGTGACGTAAAGAAAGTAGTTTTTTGTGATAATTTTTTTTGATTTTGTGAGAAATGTTTCTGTTATAAGAAACATTTCTATGAAAGTATAGTAAAATGGAAAAAGAATATAGAAAGATTTATCTGAGTCTGTTTGTAATTGTTTTTTTTTACTTACAGCCATTGAATTATAAGCGGTTTGCTATACTTATGGGTAAATAGCACTGAGAAGATGCCAAAATACTTAAAGTTAAGTTTAAATTTTGATAGATCTTTTACTTTAAATTTAAAAGAACAATTAGGACGCTAAAAATGTACCCAGTAAAACAATATGTCTGTCTTAAAGGCATCTGTCTGTGAATTGTAAAGGTGTTTTGTGAATAAAACCGTAATATACTTTCATGCGTGTTATTGGCTACATCTGATCAATAAATATTCATTGAAATATAAGG
This sequence comes from Euprymna scolopes, assembly GCF_053919585.1. NCBI lineage: Eukaryota > Metazoa > Mollusca > Cephalopoda > Sepiida > Sepiolidae > Euprymna > Euprymna scolopes. The sequence goes on along the minus strand of NC_136496.1, from coordinate 9,900,679 downwards.
TCGAACTAAAAATATTCATTTCTACAAATTCAATTAGTACATTGTTTTCATACTCATTTATCTATGTATATATCTATGTTTCTATATATGCATCTATCATGTATATATATATATATATATATATATATATATATATATACATATATGTATGTATTTATACATATTCATACAAACATACATACATACATAGATCACACATACATAAAACATATATATATATATATATATGTGGTTAGTTTTTTTTTTTTTTTTGGAAAAAGAAATCCAGCAGAGTGCTCAATTAAAAGGAAAATCCGAAAATAAAGAGCGTATTTATGTTTTGTATTTTGTGTAAAAAACTTGTTAGATGAGACAAGTCATTGGTAACGTCAGTTTCAAACCCGATAAATAGGACCGTTTTAGATATCCATATCAAGCTCTCTTCAGCTTGATGAGTATTAGCTGAAGAGTGCTTGATATGGGTATCTTAAACGGCCCTAATTATCGGGCTATAAAACGACGGTACTAATGACTTGTCTCATCTAACAACTTTCTGTATAATTTCTGTATAATATATATATATATATATATATATATATAAAATATATTTTAGTCATCGACATACAGACCTGTTTCGTTGTTTCACAACTCATCAATGCCGCTAGACTAACACCTATCCCAAGCCGAGGATAGAACCTAGAACCGTCGTAATGACAGTCGGCAGCTCTACCCCCTGACTACGGAATCGGTGGCCGAAACTAATCTGTCCGAATGTCTATTTAAATAAACATCCGTCCACCACTCGTAGAGGGCTCAAGCGTTTGTTTGTAAACAAACCGCGAGCTTCGCATTTTTTCAGCTAAATTAAGTAGCGAGTAAGATAATTTACGATAGTGCTCTACCCAAGAGGGAGGGCTTTTATAAAATATATTTTAGTCATCGACATACAGACCTGTTTCGTTGTTTCACAACTCATCAGTGCCGCTAGACTAACACCTATCCCAAGCCGAGGATCGAGCCTGGAACCGTCGTGATGACAGTCGGCAGCTCTACCCCCTGACTACGGAATCGGTGGCCGAAATTAATCTGTCCGAATGTCTATTTAAATAAACATCCGTCCGCCACTCGTAGAGGGCTCAAACGTTTGTTTGTAAACAAACCGCGAGCTTCGCATTTTTTCAGCTAAATTAAGTAGCGAGTAAGATAATTTACGATAGTGCTCTACCCAAGAGGGGGGCTTTTATAAAATATATTTTAGTCATCGACATACAGACCTGTTTCGTTGTTTCACAACTCATCAGTGCCGCTAGACTAACGCCTATCCCAAGCCGAGGATCGAGCCTAGAACCGTCGTGATGACAGTCGGCAGCTCTACCCCCTGACTACGGAATCGGTGGCCGAAATTAATCTGTCCGAATGTCTATTTAAATAAACATCAATCCGCCACTCGTAGAGGGCTCAAACGTTTATGCCTATACCAGTGGAGATAATGACTAAATATAAATGTTTTATGTTTTTCTAATTTTTTTTTAAATTCCATTTTCACACCAAACAAGGAACAGTACCACTTTGAAGTGGGGGACTTCTATCGGGGACATATAAGTTGCAGGGGTATTATGAAGGGAAATTAGTAGGAAGATGCCTGTTCACATTACATTTGAATTTCTGCATGTCAGTACAGTTGGGAAAGCAGAATCCCGGGAGGGAGTTTCAAAGTCTATCGATTCTGGGGAAGAAATTATTGGAGTAGAATGATTTTTTACACCTCGGAATCTCTACTGTGAAAGACTGGATTTAACTGCTTTTCGGGTTTGTCGCGAGTATTCACTCGAGGGGGTAAAAGTGCTTGTAGTTTGTCAGAGAATTAACCATTAAAGTACTTGTAGAACAGGCAGAGGGGTGCAGCATTTCGTCGATGGGACAGAGTCTGAAGCTTAGATGACAGTTCAGAACCTATCAGGTTGGCGACTCTCTTTTGAACCCTTTCAAAGAGAGAGAAACAAGTAGCAGATGCACGAGCCCAAATGTGTGAATAGTATTCCATACATGGGCGAATGGTGGCCTTATAGAGGTGCAGGATACTTTCAGGCATAAGTAACGTCCCACCACAGTAGAGAGAGCCCACCTTCTTCGCAGCAGCCTTGGCAATGATCTCAATGTATCTATTCAAGTTCATGTTCCCTGTAAACGGTAGGCATAGGAGTATAAAGAATTACTTTCAGGTCATGTGTTTTTGGCCATTGCATTTGCTGTTTTAGAAGATTTCTTGTAATTATTGAAGGAAACAAACTTAGTCTTAGCAGCATTGAATGTAAGAATCCATAAGTCCCCATTCCACAACAGATTGGAGGTTATCACAGGGACTAATATCGCAAACAGTTGTGTATTGCAATCATTTTTTTTATTTCAGATATTACTTAAACTCTGAACATTTTCATTGTACTCATCTTGTAATTTAAAAATCTTTTTTGTCAAATATGCTATTATTAGCCAGTACTGTTTCTCTTTTCTTATATCTAAAACGAAAAAAAAAAGTCTCCCATGTACTTGAAAAAATTGGATTGCTAGGAAAGTCTTCATCATTCTCAGCATTTACACAAGCAACTCGGCTCATAAAACAGCAGTATCCAAAGCACCTTGATAATATGGGTAGGGAAACAAATTAAAGCAGGATTCTAACAATTTCCCTCACAGAGACAGACGTAAACTTAAAAATGGTATATCAGTTTAAATGCCCGGGAAAAACAGGTGAATGTCTAGTATTCAGTATGATACCTAATTGAAAGCCAGAATAAATAATAAACAAGTAGATTGAAATTTAATCTAAGGGATAACATTTGTTAATCATTCGAAACTTATTTGGCTACACAATTGGAGTCATGATTAGGCCAAAAGCATAGATAAAAGGACGCATCGAGTTCAAACCTTTCGTTTGCCTCTTCGATCTACTCCAATAAATACAGGTGTAAAGAAAAAAATGCATTGGTTCAATAAGTCTGAGGATTAACGTGTCCTATTATTTTGTAAATGTAAAACAAGATAAAATAAAATGTCTGATAAACAGCTTCCTTTATTATTACGTTTATATAAATTAAGCAACGATTTTCTTCAATTTACTCCATTGTTCCAGACATACACAGATTACTATTAAATGTTTGTGATTTATATATATATATATATATATATATATATATATATATATATATATATATATATATATATATAAAGCAATCTTGAGCCTGGCTAGTACTAGATATGTGACAATTTATGAATTCTATGTGCTGTATGTTCTCTCCGTTTCTCTCTCTATTTGGCACATTTATATAACAACGCCGACTCAGGAGAGATGTATTTAGTGATTGTGCAACTCTTGCAACAAGAATTCCTGGCGGAGATACCTTTACATGGGTATTCATAGTCTGTCAACTTTGAAGGATCGATATCACATACATACACATGCGTATTTATTTATAGATCTTAAGTATATATATAGACACATCAAATCTACAAGGTTTTCTGTTGTCCATCTTTGACGGCATTGATTAAACCAAAGAAGTCAAAGTACTGACCGACAAAGCGAGACTGTCAATGTATTAAATACATCTTAAGAAAAAGCTACAAAGAAAATCTTTTGAATGACTAAAATAGCAACAGATCAGAAGCGTATTACACTAAGCCCATCAAATGTCGAGTAAGAAGATAAGAACTTTAAGGAGATGATTAGATAGGAACAGAAAATAAATTCAATATGGACGTATAGCGATGTACATTTTCGTTCAAACCGAGTTCTGTTCATTCTATAGGAGAATGATCTGTATTCAATCTTAATAATTAATATGATCTGTATTCAATCTTAATAATTAATATGATTTGTACTCAATCTTAATAATTAATATGATTTGTACTCAATCTTAATAATTGATATGAGGTTTTTTTTATTCTATTTATTTTACTAAACTTGAATTTTAGACCCGGGGTTTGTTGTGCGTTTTATGAAAGTGTTTCTGTTAAACTGTTACATATAAAGAACACTACACCACAAGCTATTAGTTCGTGTGAATTGTCTCGAAGGTTACCTTTAGCGCATGATGGTTACCCAGATCTGTAAAACAGAATTTTTCCCACGTTTAAATAGCAACAAGCCTTGGGCACGGGATCAAACTTGATAGAAAAAACAATAAACGACAAACACAAATGCTAGATGACGTCACTTCTACCAAACTAGGGAAACTGATATTTCAGGACCTTTGGGGAGACATGCGAATAAGCATGGCCCATTATGTAGAAAATGGATAGTATCAGCAAATGCGTCACTCATTTCTAAAGTTACAGAGTCAGTTAAGAATTCTCTTTGTGTTACTTTTTTCAAAAAATATATATTTTTGAAAACTCAGCGGACATCTTTTTATGTCTTTACTGAATGATAAGGAGTATATTTATACTATTCAAACATGGACAAGTGAAATAAAGAAGAAACAAAAAATCAATAAAACAGCTCCCGTTTATCTATAAGCGCTTTTATATTGTTCATTGATTATCATTAATAACAACATTACAGGTTGAGCATACCCTATTCCCACATTACTACTATAAAACTTACACCGACGTCGCATTTATCAAGTCCGCAATTCATATTTTCCCACTTCTGTATTTATCTCGTGTTGACCGATTTAACTAACAAGATATCACTGCCTTATTGCTTACAAGCACAGACAAGTAAAACGTCTGTTTATCAAAAATAGTTTACGTAGTTACCTTGATATACACTTTTTTGTAACAAAATTGGCAAAAAATATGCCAAATAATTTCTCATCACATTTTACATGCATTTAAAAACCAGATAGTTTAAATAAACATATATGATAATCTATATATATAAAAGCGAAAATGTGTGTATGTATGTATGTTTGTTTGTATGTATATATGTATGTATGTGTGTTTGTGTGTTCACTAAAAACTTTCGACAGACAGAAAAAAATTCACAAACTTGGTATCATATTGAAGCTCCATCCATTCGCCCGAAAAATATCGAAAAATTGGGCAAAAACGTTAATTTTTTTCACCCCGAAATCGACAATTTTCTACAGGCGGGGTCAACAAAAACCGTCCTCTCATGACGACGACCGGTTCTACGCATGCGTCAGATGACGTCATTACCTAATTTAGTTTAAATAGTTGAAGAACTGACTGAATTTCATGTACGTTGTGTTAGCTCAGTCGATTAGAGCGCTGGTTCATTATCTAAGGGTTTTGGGTTCGAATCGTGGTGTGAGGTGTCTTTTTTCGATTTTTTAAATTTAAATATTGAAGCAGGGTTATTTAAGCCATTTTTCACCTAACGTTCGTTTTTCTCTTTTTTTTACTTCGTTTATTCTTAGGTTTTATTAACACCCCCCCACCGACCACACACACCCCCAAACCCCCGGGTACCCACCGATTTTTTAAATTTTAATATCGAAACAGGCTTATTTAAGCCATTTTTCACGTGTTATTTTATTTGGTTTTTAGTTTTAAGTTCGTTTTTCTGTTTTCTTTTTTGTTTTTGTTTTTTCGATTTTTACATTTAACATCGTTCGTTTGCCTTACGTTAGAATTTTTATTTACATTTAACATCGTTCGTTTGCCTTACGTTAGATTTTTTTGTGTTTTTTCGATGTTTTGATTACCCCCCCCCTCCGAGTGCCCGGTTTCATTTTTCTGTTTTCTTTTTCTACTTCGCTCATTCTTAGGTTTTCATAAACACCCTCACCCCCTCTAAACACTTGGGCAACGCCGGGTACCCCATCCCGCTAGTCTATATATATAAAAGCGAAAATGTATGTGTGTTTGTTTGTGTGCATGTTTGTGTGTCTGCTAAAATCTTTCGACAAACTACAGAAAAATTCACAAATTTGGTCTCATATGAAAGCCCCACGTTCCGGACGAAAAATATCGAAAAATTGGCCCAAAGTGACAATTAGAAGTGCGTCAACTGATCGATTTTCTGCAGGGGGGGCCAAAAAGTGACATTTTAATAATAAACATTACATATTTTTAAATCGATTTATAACTGCCCAAAAAAATACGGCCGCTAACTCTTCTACATAAACTAAACCCGCGGCCGTTTATTTTAGGTCAATTTGTATTTAAAACCCATGTCACGTGATCTTGACGTCAGCAACCTCTAATGGCGGTCTTAATTTACAATTTACAAATGTTGTTATCGGTAAAAAAATTAATTAAAGCTAAACTATGAACTTCTACGCTATGGCAACGTTACCAAAGTTATTACCTCATTCAAAATAGTTAGACTCGATAGTTAAACGAAAAATAATAAGCCAAACATGTGAAGTAAAAAAAAATACGCTTACAAAAAATATATTAACGAACGAAGTTTTTAAAAATAAAAACAGCCAGACGCCATTTTCCAGTCTTTAGAGTAAGGCAGACGAAGTGGGTGAGAGAGCGAGATGTCTAGACAGATTCGACAGGGGGGAGGGTCAACAACACATGCGTTAGATGACGTGATGACGTCGTGACCTGATTTACTTGAAATAGTTAATAAACCGAACAACCTTTATATACGCCGCTTTAGCGTAGGTAGTTAAGGGTTGGTTCATTATCTAAACGTTTTGGGTGTGAGATGTCTTTTTTTTTTCGATTTTTTACATTTAAATAATGAACCCTGTATTATTTAAGCCATTTTTCACGTAACGTTCGTTCGTTTTTCTGTTTTAATGTGTGTTTTATCCCCCCCGCTTAATTAAAACGTTGTTTTCTTTTCTTCGCTTATAACAATGCTTACATCGTCATCGTCGTCGTCGTAACGCTCGACGACTTTCAAACATCTTTCACTCCTGGCTGGCCGATTTTATTTTCAAACTTCGCTCAGGGGTTCGGTTTCTTTTTTATTTAACACCACACACCACTACAAACACCCGGGAAACGCTGGGTACCCCTCACCCACCGCCCGGTTTCGTTTCTCTGTTTTCTTTTTCTACTTCGCTTATTCTTAGGTTTTCATTAACACCCCCACTCCCTCTAAACAACTGGGCAACGCAGGGTACCCCATCCCGCTAATCTATATGTATAAATGCAAAAATGTATGTGTTTTTGTGTGCTTGTATGTCTCGCAAAAACTTTCGACAGAGGCGACGGATTTTCACGTCTTCGGTATCATTATGAAGCTCGACATCCTGGACGACACATATCGAAAAATTAGTCCACCACATTAATTCCTTCACCCTAAACTAGCCATTTTGTACAGGCAGGGGTAGCCAAAAACCGTCCTCTCATGGCAAGATGGCTCTATGCATGCGCATATGACGTCGGAACGTGGATTATTTGAAATATAAAATAAAAACGACTCAATTTCGTCAACGTCCTCTTAGAGCGCGGCGTCATTATCTAAAGTTTGTGAGTTCGAATCGTGGTGTGAAATGTCTTCCTTTTTTTTCAATTTTTAAAGGTTTAATATTGAAACAGGATTATTTAAGCTTTTTTTCACGTTCTATTTTTTTTTTCAGATTTTTTAAAGAGGTTCTTACGTTCGTCTTTCTCTTTTATTTTCCATCACATTCGCGCTTTCTTTTTTTGCTTTTGTTTTTTTCCGATTTTAAGAAATTTTAACATCATTCGTTTGACTTACGTTAGTTTTTTTTCGATTTTTTAAAGGTTTAACATTTTTTAATAATATTTAAACAGGGTGATTACTTCGCTTATTCTTTTGTTTTGATTTACTCCCCCCTCCCGAGCACACATACCTCTAAACATCCGGGCAACGCCGGGTACCCCCCGCTAGTCGCTAATAAATATGAAACTGCCTAGCTTAATATTTCAAATTTTTCAATTTAAAAAAAAAATGAATTGTTCCCAAATGAGTTTGTGTCGTCAGGTCGAATAAAAAAAAAAGTTTAAATAAATAACGTTAAAAAATGTTAAACCCAAATATAGAACTTCGAATGGGTTCGAATACCCTATATAGAGTTATGAAAAGTTTGATAGATATGTTTACTCATTTACGTCCCGAATAAAAAATATTTCAACTTGTATACGTATTATATATATATATATATATATATATATATATATATATATATATATATATATATATATATATATATAATATTATAATGTAGCATAGGAATCGTCATATATAATAATGATATTCAAATGCGATGCGACATAAAATACAAGTTCCTATTATATTCCTGGCCTCTTTAGAGTAAAATTACGGGAATTATGCCTTTTTTAAAAGTAGTTTTACTAAAAACCAGGCTTCCTGTGAATGTTCGACCAACGCACGAAGAGCTTTTAGAGAGTGTATCGTTAGCGAGGAATATTAGTAGTTGAAAAGTATAGTTTATATTAAGGAAAGAAACTTATTAACAAAATTAAATGTTACCATCGATTTATGTTTCTAATCCACCAGCGAATTTATAAAGTATTAACAGAGCTAGAAACAGGTTTTGATATTTTACGTTGTATACTAAATCAAAGAAACGCATGATCAAATATAGTTTACTTAAGTTAAAAATAATAGCATAATAATATCAGTCTACTTATGTATCAAAATCTCAACACTAAAACCGCTGTTATTAATAAAGGTATAACAGGATGAGGAAATAATCGAAACCAAAAATGTCTATTTTCAGAAAAACGAAAATCCGGATTAGGAATGTTACACAGACATCTTGATTAATTTTAAGATCCGTCATCGTATCTTTCTGAGAAGCATGGTTCAAGAGTTTGTCATACTACAGAAATTAATCTCATTTTACTTTATCCGGCTTATTTTTTTATTGAGCGTTATCTTTTATAATAAAATGTCGTTTTCGTGATTTATTTTACATTATGATGCGGTTGTATTTTGCTGAAGGTTGGCGCGGATATTTATTCGGACACTTCGAAGCATTGGGCGGAACGATAAATTCATCGCCCCAGAAAAGACGACATGACTTCATTTCCGTTTGAGGAAAACCAGTTTCCTTTTTGCTATAGACCGTCTATTCGTTGACCTGTTGTATACAAATCCCACGAACGACGAGAGATTTCTATCATGTCTGAAAATGACACAATGTTCAACGAGCAGAATCGTAGATGTACTGCTGAACAACTGATGCTCTCTGCCGATCCAAGTTATAACAACAGGACCATTGCCGTCACCCTTAAAATACATAGCTGGATGATCACGATCAATAGGAACGTGCCCAGCGTAAGTAAAACAGTTTTTTTCGGTCATGGTTATATTCTGGTTTCACGTGAAGGCATGCCATATCACATCTTCGAATTCGGATTGAAAATCAATACAAAAGTGTACGTGGCAATGCTAACAAGTTTGATGATCTCCTGGTGCAATCAGGTGGCAGCTGGAAGACCCGCAGTGTGGCAGTAAGATTCGCTGCCGATTCACAATCCAAAGAAACGCAGGCTTGGCTGCAGGAGTGCTATGAGGATATTGCAAAAGTTGCTACAAAGAAAGAAGTCTCTCTCTACCGTGCTAGAAAATTACTATTTTTGGATATTAATTGTCTTTTGAGTCGTATTTGGATTCTTCGAATTACTGTTCTCATCTTGGGTGTAATTTTCCCAAAGTTCTAGTCTATTTAACTTCTGACCTTCTGCAAGTAGACATTGTCGAACATCGGAATACGTCTGTCAAACTGCGAAAATTGTGCGGAAATTACAAGTTAATCCGTTATTTAATCGACATGGGTGCAATGCTCTCCTTGCTCCATGCATGACATAGTAGATATATTAAGTAATTTACAATTGTATTTTGAGGGCCACTCGTACTAATGATTTAACTTTAATTTCCAGAAGAGTTAAAGCAAGTAACTTATCCACTACACCACAAGTCTTTGAGGGTAGACAAAGAATAATATTCAAATTCGACAAAAAATATATCAGGTTGACAAGACTGTTTTTGCGGTGTTTAACTTTTAAATTCAGGTGACTATATTTAGGCTCGAACAAACATATTTTGATCGAAATAATAGCCATCAGAATCAAAACGCCTGGGTTGACGCAAAAAAGTACATTTATGCTAGTATCGTAAAAAAACATGCGTTCCAATGGCAATTAAGTCTCTGAAGGCGTTTTTGATTTCGGTTTGGTTTTTTAAAAAAATTTTCGCGAAGAAAGTTGTCGACATGCTTGAAAAAGTAGTAGTCGGTAGGTGAGAGGTCTGGAAAGCATGGTGGATGAATGAGAGTTTTGTAGTGCAGTTCGATCAACTTTTGCTGGGTCGGTTTGATAACGTGCAATAGAGCTTTGACATCTGGGAGAATTGGCATTTTTCTGTTGACTAATGCTGGGTGTTGTTGTCGGAGTTTGTAACGCATTTCATGAATTTGTTACCGCTGTAACGGTTTTGCCTGTTTTAACAAGGAGTAATAGATGAGACTGCCGGCATATCACAAACCACTCAGCATGAAATTTTTGTGTGCAACTCTTACTTCGTGAAGTGTCGTCGAGCTTGTTCGGCATCTAAGCACTCAGCTGGTTGTTTTACAGATGACACTCCTCATCAAACTCGGTCGAGAAACGGGTCTTTCTTGTCGTGTGATAAAAGGGGAATATTACACTTTAAAACGGCGTTTCTTTTGGTTGTTAGTCATTAAATTGGTGAGACATTCATTTACCAAATTTATTTGCCTTTCTAATCTCTCAAGTAGTTGGAAATCGTCGTATACGTTGCATTTAATTTAGAAGCAAGTTCTCGATCAGTTGTGCGTGATTGGCTTTGAATAACTGAACTTTTATCAGCATTCGGTGGCTGTAAAATAAGGTTATTATCTTCACGACTTTCGTCATCGGTGGCTGTAAAATAAGGTTATCATCTTCACGACTCTCGTCATCGATGGCTGGACAATAAGTTATCATCTTCACGACTTTCGTCATCGGTGGTTGTAAAATAAGGTTATTATCTTCACGACTTTCATCGTCGGTGGCTGGACAATAAGTTATCATCTTCACGACTTTCGTCATCGGTGGCTGTAAAATAAGGTTATCATCTTCACGACTCTCGTCATCGGTGGCTGGACAATAAGTTATCATCTTCACGACTCTCGTCATCGGTGGCTGGACAATAAGTTATCATCTTCACGACTTTCGTCATCGGTGGCTGTAAAATAAGGTTATTATCTTCACGACTCTCGTCATCGATGGCTGGACAATAAGTTATCATCTTCACGACTTTCGTCATCGGTGGATGTAAAATAAGGTTATCATCTTCACGACTCTCGTCATCGGTGGCTGGACAATAAGTTATCATCTTCACGACTTTCATCGTCGGTGGCTGGACAATAAGTTATCATCTTCACGACTTTCGTCATCGGTGGCTGTAAAATAAGGTTATCATCTTCACGACTTTCGTCATCGGTGGCTGTAAAATAAGGTTATCATCTTCACGACTCTCGTCATCGGTGGCTGGACAATAAGTTATCATCTTCACGACTTTCGTCATCGGTGGCTGTAAAATAAGGTTATCATCTTCACGACTTTCATCGGTGGCTGGACAATAAGGTTATTATCTTCACGACATTTCTTAAACTAGCATTGCATTGTACTAAATACCTTAAGAAGTTCTTAGATTACATCGCCTACAACGACGTGAAAATAAATGTTAATATAAGAATCCAAATTATATAAAACATGTTTTTGTCATTTCATGCGATACGTATTTTGCATATTCCTTATTGCATCATTAATCCTTTTTCATTCAAGCGCTTTTATTTGCTAATGGATTTTTATTTGAACATTTTTTCTGTCTCTCGAATTACTGACATTCATACCATTTGACTTATATGCACTGATTTATGATATTTAAAATCACGTAAAATCAAATTAGCTGTTTTATATAAAAAAATCGTGATCAAACTTTATATTCGGATGTTACTATTTGAAATCTTAATACACTCATTTGTATTTTTCAGTATCCATTTATATTGATTCCGCTGCGCAAATTCGACGTGGTTTATGTGCGTTTTATATCATGCAAGATTTTATTTCCTAACAACCCATCTAAATGAAACAGATTGCAGTGTGTTTTAACCAGTTCGCTTTCTTTCTAAGTCTGGCAATACACGCTAAGATAATTGGATCATATATTTAAAAAAAAATTGTTTGTCAGTGTGGAGCTGACTACGTTGGCAAGACATCCCAAAGATTGGAAATGAGAATATCCCAACACATCCCTCGGGATATTCGATTATACCAGGTTTCGAGAACATCCGGACACTCCCAAGCTCATGAGTCCGCCATCGGTAATCACCTGATTAGTATAAATAAATGTTCTGACCAATATTCCGATGGGTGTTTTTCTGTTTTATATAGTGCTAGGTCGAACTATCATCTCAATATCATTGAGGCGTTAGTCATTAATAACTCTCGACCTAGCCTGTGTAGACAAAAGATTTTGAAACATCAGTTGGAAATATTTACGGATTTAAAACCACCTGAATAATAAGATTATATATATTTTTTTTCTCACTGGTCTTCCAACTGAAACCAAATTCCCTCTTTCCTCATTCGATTCTTAGTTTTTAATTTATCATTATGACGTTTCCTCTTAGAGGGTCAGACGATAAGGCCTTAAGGAAATTTTAATAATTCCATCTGCCCGTTTTTTTTTTTTTGTTTCTTTGCAATTTAAATAAAATTATGTTTCCTCTGAAATTTCTCCTTCCATTTTGCTGTACTAAGAATTTACTTATATGTATATATATATATATATATATATATATATATATATATATATATATATATATATTCCCATAATATATATTAACACCAAATTTTCTATTTAAAAAGAGAACACAACATTCTTTTATATGGGTCTTGGAATTACATTTACCTGCAAAAGATCTAATTGGCGTATTCTGTAAAAAATTCATTTTTATTAATTCTCTATTTGTTTTTCAGTTTTCTCATGGCATGTTGATGTTAAGTAAACTACACGTGTAACTATAATTATGCAGATATTCAACATAATTAATACTTTCGTAGTATTAGCGTAAACAGGTGATAGTTAACAGACTTATTTATATTTATATATATATATATATATATATATATATATATATATATATATATATATACAGTGATGATCATATTTATTGGCACGGTAAAATAAAAGTTAAATGTTGTCTAATAAATTCTAAAAAAGGGATTAAATTAAAGAAAATAACAAAGTATATTATGTATTTTTAACTGGCCTTTCTGATGCAGCAATCGGATTTTAGAAAAAATAAATAACAAAGGAACAACAAACATAATTGCAAAAAACCCTTGTTCAAAATTATTGGCACGATTTATTTAATAATCAATTGTATAGCCTTTGGCCTTGATTACCTTCCTCAGTCGCTTTTCATAGTTTACAACCAAGTTGTTGCACTCTTCAGTAGTAATTTTAGCCCACTCTTCCTGACAATAATCCTCCAATTGAATAAGATTCTTAGGCTTCCTTTGCATTACCCTCAATTTTAATGTTCTCCATAAATTTTCAATTGGATTAAGGTCTGGGCTTTGTGATGACCACTCCAAAACATTAATATGATTGTCCTCAAGCCATTTCTTAGTCAGTTTAGCCGAATGCTTTGGGTCATTATCTTGCATGAACCACAAACGACGACCAAGTGAGAGCTCTTTAGCAGAGTCTTTAAAATTTTCATCCAATATTTTAACATAATCTTCCTTTTTTATGCTACCTGTGACCTTAACAAGTCGCCCTGGTCCAGAGGCAGCAAAGGATCCCCAAAACATCAAACTGCCTCCACCGTGCTTCACTGTGGGTATGGTGTTCTTATGCAGGAAAGCTTCGCCAGATTTTCTGTAAATATAAGACACTTTATTATGGCCAAATAACTCTATTTTCGTTTCGTCAGTCCATAGAACACGTTTCCAGAATGCAACATCTTTATCAATATGACGTTTTGCAAAGGCTAGCCTTGCTTTCAGGTGCATAGGCTTCAATAAGGGAGTCTTTCTCGGACGACATGCTTTTAAACCAGCTCTCTTCAAAACTCTACCAACTGTATGTCGAGATACATTCACTCCAGAGGTGCTCTGTTCATCAACAATCTCCCCAACAGAGATCCTTGGGTTTTGTTTTACTTGTCGAACAATTTTCCGTTCATCTCTGGGGGAAAGACTCCTTTTTCTCCCTCTACCCTCTAAACTCATAACGTGGCCTTGCGATTTGAACTTGTTTATTATGGCTCTAACAGTGGATTTGGGAAGGTTTAGCTTCTTTGAAATCTTATCATAGCCCTCCCCATTGGTATGGCATGCTACAACAAGCTTCCTGACGTCTTCGCTGTGTTCCTTAGTTTTAACCATGGCGATTGAAAATTATAATTTAGTCACTTATAATAGTTTAAATAAATCGCTATCTAAAAATTATCTGAAAAAAATTATTCACTGAATTAGCGTTAAACAAGCATAATATGGCTATAAAAAAGTTCAGAAAGCACGTAAACCGGAAATTGATTGATATTATACTGATACTAAAAGAAAAACAAAGCTGTGCCAATAATTTTGAATAAGGGTTTTTTGCAATTATGTTTGTTGTTCCTTTGTTATTTATTTTTTCTAAAATCCGATTGCTGCATCGGAAAGGCCAGTTAAAATACATAATATACTTTGTTATTTTCTTTAATTCAATCCCTTTTTTAGAATTTATTAGACAAAATTTAACTTTTATTTTACCGTGCCAATAAATATGATCATCACTGTATATATATATATATATATATATATATATATATATATATTGATGTATGCGAATATATATTGGTTTAAAACTGTTGCTAACGAATTTCTTTGTTAATTTTGTGTCTACAAACTTAATATATAAGGTATTTGAATCCATGCAAACATTTGTATTTGGGTTTAAGCCAAAAGTTCGGTGCAAAAGTGTAAAAATAAAAACAAGAACATGGAATTTGCCAGGTGAAAGTCGAACAACGGCATTACGAATACGCATGCGTAAAGTAATAGCTATTTGTTTATGTAATGATTTTTGCCTTGCAACACACATGTATTTTAGATCGGGCATTAACGTCAAAGGTGAAAGTAAATCGGACGCTAAACGTTTTTGTTTCCATTCTCGGTGTTCGCGCTCGAGTCATTTTTTAAACTTTTAAAATGATTGCAATATATTGGGTCAACATAATATAAAAATGTAAAAATAAATACGAAATCTGCATTAATCCAAATATATTTAAGCGTATTTCCTACTAGGCAATGCCAGGGAACCTGCTAGAGTATATATCTATCTATCTATCTATCTATCTATCTATCTATATATATATATATATATATATATATATATGTATATATATATATATATATATATATATATATATATATAAAAGCAGAAGTACCCGTCGTTGATTGGGTTCCATAACAGCCTACAGAAAATGGACTATGATTGATGAAAGTATGATAGGTTATGAAAAGGAGTGGGTTGTAAAGACATAGGTTTTAATACTCAAAAATTTAACCCTAAGCAAAATATGATGAAAGTAAAGATACTTTTCGCGAAAATATATTTTTTGTATCAACTTTGTTTCCATTCGTAGCGCAGAGTGACCAACAAAATGGTGTTTCTTTAAAAAGAGAAATTGTTATATATATAAAGCGGACGCCTATTTAAGAGCAAAGGTGAGTTGTGGGATGCTCTCTAAGAAGTATCGCGAGGAATAACTGTTGACGAAATCACAAATTTAACTAATTCTTTTACAAGTCCTTCATAAAAATAGAATTGCGTATGCCCTACTAATTATGCCAACGTAGGCATTGCTATGTAGTTATTGTGTTTCAAGCATTTTTTTAGTTCATTTAATGTTTGAAGATTATTTCAATAAACAAGTTATATTGTGTTTTTTCTTAAATTCGTTAATAACTTGACACGCTGAAATCAATAGATATTCCTATCTTTGCCATAGTTTCGCTACTACTGTTTTAAATACTTTTATTTTCGGTCTCGAGTAGTTGATTGGTTGGCTGGTTGGTTGGTTTTATTTTACGACATATCAACCCTTTTCAGGTTATTTAGTGCCTAATCCAAAGATTTTGAAGAAAATTTGTTTAATATATTTGTTGTTTTCAAGTCGGTTTCTATTAAACCCATAGTTGGGACCCTAACAGGTACTACCACTCCGGGTCACAGTGGACCTGGAATCAATGGAAATTAAAGGGTGGCTCCACACTCCCCAAAGCCCGCAAACTAGGGCTCTACCACTGGATATAGTTTAAGGTCATATCCAGGACCCTGGAGTAGGTGAATAGTATCGTAAGCACTGTCTCCAAGTTTTCATTCGTTCGTTCCTTAAATATTAAAAAAAATTAAACTGGTTACTAATTTTATATATATATATATATATATATATATATATATATATATAAATGCACATATTTCATTCTACGGCTGTGGACACATTTTCATGGAAACTGTATACGCAATCACTATTTCCAGAGGAAGGAAATTCGGTTTCAATACTCACGTATAAACCTGACCCCAACAAATGCAAATATTGTTCAACATATAAAATGATTGCTTTTTTCCATAGTATGCCATAGATTTTACCAACATAGAAACATATTTATAAAATCATTTCTGCGGAAATTGGAAATAAAAAACGATAACAACTATAACTCATTCTCTTTCTATTCGTTTTTCATTCATTTTCTTTTTTTCCTCTATTTTTACTTTTTTTTCTACGCGCTAATGCATAAATAAAATGCGCGTTAAGATTAGGTTTACAAAGATGATATTCTCACGAAATATTCGTAATAGACAATCTATTGCGTAATGAGAAGTCGTATTTTCTTTTTTTTTAACCGATAATAAATCAAAAACCACATAAGATACACATGAAGTTCTCATTTTATAAGATTTGACATGACTTTCGCTTATGTTAGCGTTAATGTTTAAAACTGAAATTGATATTTGGATCGAAAAGGATCAAATGATTGCAAGCATTAGTGCGCCATGACCTTTATTTATTCTTACTAATAGGGGTTTACAAATAACATTGAAATAAGGTCAAATTTCTTTTATCGTATAACATAGTTTTTACTTACGTCTTGTTGCAACAGATAGAGTAGGGACAGTCGGGGAGAAAAAATACATAAAGACCGACATTTACAAGGAAATATGCGACATATTTGTTTTATTCCTTTTAATTTCTTCATTATACTCTCGATCTGATCTACTAGTAATGCACGTACTTTAGTCACCATGTGTACGAGACAGTATGGACGATTACGTAGAAAGATTTCAACCTTTTATCAAGTGCAGTTTCGTGGCCTCAGTTTACTCTCGAAAGAGAATAGATACCGTAACCAGCCTTAACAGTGAAACCACCAGTCAGTTCCATAAAAATGAGTAACGATCACAAAACGAGTTCGTCCAAAGACAAAATCTACACCAGCCGATGACACAAACGAGACCAAATCTTAAAATAATCTCGCTGCATCAACGAATATGTATTTCATATAATAATTAAATTTATGCCAAATAAAAGACTCTAGAACACTTTAAGGTATGTATGGATAATTCTATGTCCACTATTGATCACGAAAGATCATTGTCATATATATATATATATATATATATATATATATATATATATATATATACCTACATATATATATATATATCTATATATATATATATATATATATATATATATATATATATATATATATGATTGTTGAGCTGGATTAAATCCGAAGATATGAGATAAAATGGAGGTTGAAGGGCCTGAATACTCAACGTTTCGCCCGATTTATGCGGGCTTCTTCAAGAGGGATGGTTATCCCTTTTGAAGAAGCCCGAATAAATCGGGCGAAACGTTGAGTATTCAGGTCCTCCCACCTCCATTTTATCTCATATATATATATATATATATATATATATATATATATATATATATATATAAATATATATATATATATATTAATTTTATTTATACAAACATTAATGGCTACATATGTGCATACATGTTTCTGTAATCACCCACGTTGGGGGATTACGTCTTCAGGCCAAGAACTACCTTCAAAAGTGACATTTCCACCAAATACATTTTTCTATTTCGTTTATGTATTTGGTGGAAATGTCACTTTTGAAGGTAGTTCTTGGCCTGAAGACGTAATCCCCCAACGTGGGTGATTACAGAAACAGGTATGCACATATGTAGCCATTAATGTTTGTATAAATAAAATTAATATACCTGCTCTGTTCACTCATTGAGCACTATTTTGGTAGACACATGTTGTTTCATTGGATGTACTTCTAGGAAACTAAACTCTACTGGCTATATATATATATATATATATATATATAATGTGTAGTAATATATAGTGATATTTACGTCTAGAAATAAAATAGCTTTAGGTTATTAAAAGTCATACTATATTGGTTTGAAAGTAGCGCAGTCATTAGAGAACTTGGAGAAATCAGTGATAAATTGAAATTATACTTAAGGTTGAAGCTCTAATCCTTAATATGTATTACCTACCACCTCTATCTAGTCATGGCAGAGTGAACGAAAGTATGCTAAACCCGTGGATTAAATAAACGATTCGAAATTCCATACAGACTCTCAAGCGCAATAGAAAGATCGTCGAATATGATATATATATATATATATATATATATATATATATATATATATATATATATATATATATATATATATATATTTAAAGTGATGGTTGTGTAGTTCCAACGAGAGAAAAAATGTATATTTAAAAGAGTGTAGCCATCAACAATTGTGGGTTTTTTTTAAAAGGTTTTCATCATATTTTTATTTTAAAATATTTTTATAACGCGTTTCGAGCTTAGGGTGTGCTCTCTTCAGATATTTTCGTAAAAAGTTTTTCTTTAAAATGGGAGTTTGTAGATATGCCTCCGCTGATATTAAATATGTTTTTCATAGTGGTGCGATGCATGTGTTCAGTGTTTAGACATTCTGTCTCCAACTGTAAGTTGTTCACTGTGACCGGTCAAAGTTAGTTTCAAAGAGTGTTTTTTAGTCCATATGGTGATGGTTTTTATAGCTTCTTTAGGGTTCTTTTATATATATATATATATATATATATATATATATATATATATATATATATATATATTTGGATTTTACCATTCTTGGAGTTTTACCCTTCACCGGACCATTCATTCATGTGAAATTTTTTTATCATTTTTTTCTTTTACCTCCTATTCCCCTTACCTCACCCTTTTTTTAACCAAGTAAGATCTGTGACTTACTTGTGGTTTTATTAAATACTTTTACATGCAAAATCCGATCCCGCATTTTGCTAATTCTTGCCCTCTGATGAGAAGGCGAGTATTTCTTCGAAACTCCACGGATTAAGGACTATCCACTTATCTTGTGCTTCCTTTTTAAAATTAAATATGTTTTAACTCTTTTTTCAAGATGTTTTTTAGCATGTTTTTTTAATCATTTGTTATAAGCTCTATTTCCTTTTTGGTTTTATTGAACTTTTACATCTGGTTGATATTATTTTACTTGTAAATATTAACTCTTTAATATTTATAATATATTTTAAGTTTAGCATTTTGATTATCTTGGTAAACTTATTGTAATTTTTATTTCTTATATATATATATATATATATATATATAGATAAACATATATATATATATATGTATATATACATATATATATATATATATATATATATATATAGAGAGAGAGAGAGAGAGAGAGAGAGAATACGCACAGAATTATAAAGTAAAATTATACAAAAAACGTTTTATTATCCGGCAGAATACTCCAAAGTTGAAAGTTCTTTATCCGGGGAGTTTCAAAGAATGCTATTTCTTCTCATCAGAGGAAAATAAACAAAAAGCGAAATAAACAGAAAGCCAGGTTAACATTTTTAACATGTCTATGTATTTGCTTGTAGCTGCGTAGGTTGAAGCTTAAAAGTTTATGATTGTGGCGCAAAACTTAAAAAAACATAAGAATATAAATATGTAAAACAGTTCATGTTGACAATTCATCCAGATTTCAATGTTATAAGAGAACTTTACAACTCTGTTCTTCTCATTATTTATCTTTAGCCCTACCATCCTCTATGAGTGTATTGAGTTTTTTTTTCATTTGGTTGGTATTAAAATATAAATAACTATATTTATAATTCGTTTTTGGGTTTTTGGGGTTGCATCTCTTTGATTTGTAAACTACTCCTCATAAATCTTTCCGCTATATATATATATATATATATATATATATATATATATATATATATATATATATATATATATGTATATATATATATATATATATAATGTTATTTGTTTTTGTTTTTGCGATACGTATTGAATGAATTCAATTATTTACGAAAATGCATTTTTACCTAAATACGAGTTTGGAATAATTTTCCCTTTCACCAATTTGGTACCCCCACATGGTGAGCGGCTTATATATTAGTTTTAAATTATAATTATCCACTGAAACGTGTCCGTCGTGTACGAGTCATCAGAGTGGCTGAATCTTACGAGATTCGAAATCGGGACCCCACGGTAATGAGACTAAATTCTTTATCCACTCGCTCATCTGGCACGGCTGCTTGGATATATCCCGATTTATTTAGATGTTATTTGTATTTATTTTCATTTTTGGGGGGATACGTTTTGAATGAATTCAATTATTCGCGAAAGTGCATTTTTACATAAATGCGAGTTGGGAATAATTTTTCCTTTAACCAATTTCGTACCTCCACATGGGAGGCGGCATATATATTATTTTTAATATATATATATATATATATATATATATATATATATGTGTGTATATATATACATATATATATATATGTGTGTGTGCGTGTGTATGTGTGAGTGTGTGTATATATATATATATATATATATATATATATATATATATATATATATATTGAAAGAGAGAAAAGATTTTATTTAACATTACTAAACTCCTTCTCATAAGCCTTTGTATATATATATATATATATATATATATATATATATATATATATATATATATATATATATATAATGGGAGGGAGAGAAAGAGAAAATTATATTTAATATATACTCATTCTCGAATCGTCTGTGTAACTGTCTCTCTTCTCACTTTTTTTTTCCTGCCTTGTACCTCGAATCTTTGCCTTTTTTCCATTTTAATTTTACCGTCTTTCTTTTCAGTGCGAATTCTGTTATTACGAATTCAGAGAAGCAATGACGATAAAGTGATTACTGGTGCGGACTGTAAATGTTCATGCCGTGTTCAAATTCTATAAATAAAAAGCCAAAATTATGAATGTTTCAAATCTCCTCATTGTTATTCCTTCTAAAATAGGAATCTTGTATAATAAAAATCAAGCAGAAAAATGACACAGACTTCAAAAATAATAACAGTATTCTAACGAGAAGAAATAATAACGCTACTTTACGTTTGTCCGTTCATCTGTTCAAACTTTTCTCAATAACTGGACAATTGGAATTTTTGGAAATTTTTTCACAAACATTAAACATGAAATGAGTAAAAATAATACTTTCATGGGAACACTCTGGTTGTCCACCTAGGGGTGCCTTTCGGGTTAAATAGGTGAAATAGTTTAAATTGACACTCTTATGCTTATTAAAAATGATGCCTTGGATTTTTATAAAACTTTCTGAAATGTTGAAACTAACTAATTTCCATATAATTGCTTTGTCTATACTTCGCGATAACTCTTGAGTGTGCCCCAGGGGCGTTTTAAGGCTAATAAAAACACTAAATTTTTATGATTATTTTACCATTTTTGCCCAAAATTTTCTGTGTATGTCTATTTAGCAGTTTTGCATGGTGCTTAAATCAAACTTAAATATGTTAAGACCTTGGCGACTTTTGGGGCTCAATGGTAATTTCTTTTCTTTTTGCATGGTGCTGAACAAAAATTTACATATGTTCAGGCCTAAAACCGCATAGTTTGTTCATTTTAACCAGGATTTTACGTCCCTTGGGGACTTTGGGGGCTTAATGGGGCAGTACAAATGCTGAACTTTTTATTTTTTTTTTTATGCCTCGTTCACTTTGCACTCAAGGGGCCATGCATGCTACACTTGTTTTCTAAAACGCTATCAGTTATTTACGGCATAAAGGTTGCCAACATAGTTAGTGAATGTGATTTTTTGTGGAACAGACTGGATTCGAACTTGTAACACCCAGGTCGTTAGTCCTTGTGGAAAACCATTAAATTACAATTGCCTCAAAACCTCCATGGAGGATAACGTTGACAATATATATGAAAAGTCGAAGCCACATAGTAAGTTAAAGCTACATTCATATGAGATTACTAGTATTAAACAAATATTCAGATTCCAATTTTAGACATTTTATTCGTGTAATTTTTTGTTTCTTATATAACCAGGTCAGACCTTTATGTTGCTTCTTTAAGGAATCCTTAATCTGAGCCTTTAAAGTTATTACATTTTTCCAAGGAGATTTTTATACTTTCACGCATAAAAGCAACAATTTAAATGTCACAAGGGACTACTGATTAACAACCCTGGGCATCCGGCGTTGCTCGGGTGTTTGTGGTGTGTATTGAGTAAAAACAAAAGTGGTAGAAGGCAGGCAGGCTCGAACCCGTACCGCGAAGAAGAAAGAGAACGTGATAAAAATGTGAGGTCTTTGGCGTTGCATCCATCGACAAACTGGGAATGGAGAAGGTTTAAATTGAGGCTAGTCAATAAAAAAGAGGTGATGCCTTTCGAAAATATCGGCGAAAAAAGCGACCCCTCCCTGTAGAAAAATGACTAGTTTAGGGTGAAAGAATAATTTTTTTTTAGCCAATTCTCTATATTTGTCGTCCGAAATGTCGAGCTTAAAAACGATACCGATCTCATGAAAATTGGTCGCCTCTGTCTAAAGTTGTAGGCAGACATAAAAAATGGCTTCCTTCAGTCTTGAAAGACTATGGATACCCACTGCAAGAGTGCCGGCGCGTGAGATTTTCGTGGCAAGTTGCGCAAAATCCAACGACACGTATTCTACGTCGACATTGTTGAATGACAGTTGAAATTGGAGGTTTAGGACGACTGGAAACAATGCTCAGATAAGCAGAGAGCGCATACAGCGCCTAGAATTCCCAAATGGTCACTCATCCGGTACTAGCTAGGCTCAACGCTGCTTAACTTTGGTGATCTGACGAGATCCAGTGTGCCAAGTTTATTATGCATTATATTAGGCAGACATACATGCATGCATACATACATCAAAACATGCATACATACATACATACATACATGCATACATACATCAAAAACATGCATGCATACATACATACATACATACATACATACATATACACATACGTATATTTAAACAGACAGGTAAGATTTATATCATAGACTAGCCTGGGTGCCCTGCGTTGCCAGAATGTATGCATGTATGTGTCAAACAAAACAAAATCGTAGTAGCAAGGCAGGCTCGAACATTACCGCGGAGGAGGAAAAGGAAGTGGAAACAATATGACGCTTTGCCGTCGTGTTTATCGCCATCCGAAAGTGACGAAGATTTCAAATTAAAAACCAGCGAAACTCTCCTTGTAGAAAAGTGTCCCTCCCTATAGAAAAGTGCCCAGTTGACGGTAAACGAATTAATATTTTTTCTCAAATTTTCGATATTTGTTGTCCGAAAGCCCGGCTTTAACACGATTTTAATCTCATGAAAATGCGTCGCCCCTGTCGAAAGTTTTAGGCAGAAATGCAATATAACCTATTGACCCAACGGGTCACATGTAGTCTAGTATATATATATATATATATATATATATATATATATATATATATATATGTGTGTGTGTGTGTGTGTGTGTGTGTGTGTGTGTGTGTGTATATATATATATGATAGAATATGTACTTTTTAGAAATAACAATAGAATCCTAAGAACAGAGAAAATTGTTGGATGTTCATCTATTATATAGTACTTATTGTAAATTTAAAACTTCTCGGTCGAAACGGCAAGTGGTCTTTCTTACATAATTTGCTCCTATTCTACTAAGTGTTCAAAAAGATATATGCAAACTGTAAATAATTTTAGACCAGAGGTTTTTTTCATTTTTTTTTTTTTTTTTTTTTGCTAATTAAACTCATCGATGGCTAGCCTTTGAAGAATATAAATCATTCTAAACTTATGCTTACAGCAGGAAAACGCTGTTGAAGTTCAAAGACGAACTAGGAGAGTGTATACATCTTTGGGGGGGCCGCTGTATATTCCGATTGAATCGTTAAATGGGTAATAACAATTGTATTGGTATGATGACTTATCTTATGCATTTTAACCTGGAAGTTCATCTCTCTGTTGCAGATATTGGCAGTATATAACTCAGAAATGCAAACCCTGCGATAGGCGTGCGTAAGAAGAGAAGGTTCAACATTGCATTTCTCTATGTAGAAATAATTGAACCGATGGAAATTCATCGGTTTCTGTTCAATGTTAAAGCAGCCGATGCAATTAATATAATACGTGCGAAATAAATGGTCGGGCACACAAGTCGAATGATTTAATATTATCACTCCTGTTATCGAAATTTTCATCATTTTTAAGAGTTAAATAATAGCATACGACCTTCGTATGTATTATCTTGAATGGAATGATGAACATAGTTTCCGATCACGTCGTGATTTTATTATTGTAGACAAGAGATTAACTTTACTTCATCGGATTATTCTTTGAAGTCAAGATTTTAAAAGGAAGAACTTGTTTCGATAGTAATCTTGCTTGAATTATTGTTTACTTTGCAGACGCATTGAGGAAATTGTGAATGCAATCTGGGTATACTGTTAATGATAATTACTATAAAGAAACACACACACAAACATATATATATCTACACACATACATACATGCATATATATATGGTGATTGCAACGTCTTGTCAGACGAGTGCCACTCCCTCAAACACTTAAAACCAATGAGCCAAAATGCCCGAGGGAATATCTATACAAAGATGATGTTACAGGATTTTCGCTTTATACGACAGCTAAGACTCTCTCTCTCTCTCGGTTAAAATGTTCAGATCCAGCAACAAGAAATAGCAAGATAGCCTGCAACAAGTTAAACTGCAGACCAGCTTAATATATCTATATCTATATCTATATCTATATATATATATATATATATATATATATATCTATATATATACAAGCAGTAGGAAGTGGCATTGTCAAGATTAGCATCACCAAATGCTCCATACTCCCACACTCTTATAGTCTATGAAATCGCACATTTTTCAATCGAATTGCTTGATTGTTTGTTCTAGAGGGACCCATCGCCGTATATCGTAAGTAAGCGTTACATGCCTCTAAGTATTGAACTCACCATAATAAATTATTGTCTACATTGCACTGTAGAGAACCTACTCTGGTTTCATTAAGAGATTTTTATGTCAGATATATTGTTAGATATTAAAGCGTGAAGTCTCTAATAGACATCATATTGCCATTTATCATATAGGTGCGGACCTCTTTTGAAAATCGGTGGTATTAAATAGAAAAGTGAACTTCAGAATACAAAAAAAAAACTGATGAAAACAAATTAAATAAGGTTATGAGTGTCTACATCATGGAATGGATTTTTGAATATGTTTGGACGATCAACTACCACAGCCGCGAAGCATTTCCTTGTGTTCAGAAAGAGGCAAAACAACTTTAATTATTTCAGAAGAAGCCGATGACATAGGGGCCTTGACTGTCGGGTTTCAATCCTGGCTTGAGGTAGTTGCCTATCTAGCCGCACTGATGAGCTGTGAAACAGCGAAACAGTACTGTATTTTGGGTACTATATATATATATATATATATATATATATATATATATATATATATATATATATATATATATATATATACATATATATATATATAAATGTGTGTAGGTAAAAATAAACTTTCGTAAATAATTGAATGCATTCAAAACGTATCGCAAAAAAAAACAAAAACAAATAGCATTTACATAAATCGCGATATATCCAAAAAGTCTTCGACATGGATAAAGAGGTCAGGCTCATTACTGTGGGATCCCGATTTTAACCTAGCTAGATTACGCCACGTTGATGAGTCGTAGGTGATGAAACACGTGTCAGTGGATAATTTTATTTAAAAAAACAATATATATATAAATATATATATATATATATATATATATATATATATATATATATGCAAAGTTTTGTTGAAAATTTAAAGACTCACGTTTTCTTTTTTATAACCTTCGTTTATTTCCTGGATGTTGTCCATTACAGCTGTTTTATTGATGAGTAGGCTATTTTACGATTTATGTTTCTATAAAAAATATCCTGTTCCCATCAACTACTTCATATGTTTATCCATTAGATTTTTACAACAAAAGAGTAGAAACTAGCACATTAGTATTACTATTATTATTAATTATATGAAATATATGTTAAGCTATATATATATATATATATTTATATACATACATATATATACATATGTATATAGCTTTACATATATTTCATAAATTAATAATAATAGTAATACTAATAATGTTGTAGTTTTTACTCTTAAAACACAGCATATTGTTCGACTAAAATTGTCTTTGTTTATTCCTTATTTTTTCACGTCACAGCGTTATGTAATTTCTCTTTAAACATTTTCAGTTTTATATACGTAAACAAGAAGTAATACCCAGTGGTAACACAGAAACATTCATTTTTACCTGTTTAAAAACAGATTTGTATAATGCACAGAATGTTTTATAATTCTGAAAATGAATAACTGATAACATTAAGAAAACATCTTGAGTTTTGTCTATAACAAAGTTGTTGTAAACACACACGCACCCCCACATATATATATATGTATATATATATATATATATATATATATATATATATATATATATATATATGTGTATATATTTTACATATGTGTGTGTTGTGTGTGTGTGTAACTGAAGGTGTTAGACGAAACATTGCAATAATTCAAACACATCACGAAATAGTCTGTTGCAACAGTGATGGTTTATTGTATCCCCAGTGACAACACCTTGCCATTCCTTTCTTTCGTGACCACAACTATCGACTTACTGATGTCAATAGATCTAATGTGTTTCAATCTTATATAGATTATCTTATAAGATATGTCGGTTGTCTGTTTTGGAGTTACATTTAAAAACGTTAAACTACCTTACAATTTCAGCAGTTTCTTAAAATATATTTTATAAACTGAATAAGTTGGGTATTTATTTTTTAAGTTTTCTGCGTCTAAAACAAGATATACTGCCACTGCAACATAAGCAACTATACTGGTGCTATGTACTGGGTATTATTTTAGAAGATGCCAATTATGAGAATATGTTACATTGTTCTTATTTAGATTGTGACTTATATATTTGTTGTTGTTCATGTTAGTAAGAGTCTTAGAGTGATATAGACACTCTTAGGAGTGTTCATGTTGTTGAGAGATGGAGACATTGGTGAGATATAGAGACAGGGCACATATAAAGAGATGAGCGCCAAGCCTGTAATTCAATGAGAGGAGATTTGATATATAGACAGATAGACCGAGAGTGCGTTTGACATTTACGTTTGACAGTTGTACATATAAACACGTTACCTTTCTCGTTGTAATGATGAACACAGAAAGACGGCAGTTATAAAAACACATGATGATACGTTTATTTCTTCTTCGACCGGTCGAAAATGATTTTGTATTTTCAGGGATTAAAAGTTGTTAATGATTATCTCTAAACCCTCTCGCTTCCAGAGGGAGCCTTGACTCTAACGTAGGATCGGTCTGATCTCCTCTTCTTCTCTGATCTGCCTGATCTAACTCTCTGGCTTCTTCTTCTAACTGACTTTGAACCCTCCTATATTGAGAAATCATTTCTGCCCTGACGTCACACGTATGTCTGGTCAACGTGACTACAACTCACGTGTTTCCAACATGCGCGATTTGCACGTTTTGAAACCATTTCTTACGACCAGGAAATTTCCCATTCTCTTTGTTGTTTTAGAAAGGAATTTAACCTACATGTCTAATTCTGTAACCCATATTTTTTTAGTTTGCATTCTTTCTTAGAATGTGAATAGATTCAAGCCAAATGTGTATTTATAAAATATTTTAACAGAATCAACAATTTGCAGAGCATTCCATTTATAATAACATTCTGTGTTTATTTTAACTTATTATAGGAATTCTCAATTCCAAGTCTAGAGTCGCAAGTTCGAATCCTTGACTATCCTATTTATATTTACATTTAACTAATTCTTTGTTTTTTTACTTACATGAAAAGGGGACGACCCTTATCATGTAGCATCCCTTCCTCTAATTTAAAAAAATGCATGCATTTTTTAATTTTAGTAAATTTATATATATATATATATATATATATATATATATATATATATATGTGTAACTACTTGGCTAAGAAAGATCAGACACTATAAAACAAAAATGAAACTTTTTTTCTAAGTCAGCCCTTTTCCAACTGCCTTCATAATTTTATATTTAGACCAGCCTCTCTATCTGATCTTCCTAGCATATTCATTTTAGATGTAGGGTAGCACCTCCTATTACTCACGTCTGCTGCTTCATGCAACCACCCTTATGCCGAAAACTGAGGTCTCATTTTACCTCTTTACAAAATCGACAACTCTTCGTCCAAATGTGTCCTTGAGCCTTTCTTCCGTATGGTTCTTCTATTAATTTGAGCTTTGTTTTTTATTAACTACCTTATCTTTTTGGGACATTCTCAAAGCTCATTTATCTTTGTGGTTGGCTTCCAAAGTTTAAGATACACCTTTCACCCACTGATTCGCTCGGATTTCCTTGCTTGGACACTTGGAACTTGGCGAAGACCTAGAAAATATCAGCCTTAACTATCTAACAACTTTTGCGCCAAAATTCCTATTTGCGCACTAAATTCTACCTAATGGGCCGCTTTTTGTGATTTTTCTTATCTCTCATCAGAGCTTCCAAGATCCAGCAGAGATATCCCACATTCATGCGTCTCTAAAAAAATACAAGGTTATATCTTCCTACGTATTTACGGTACATTTTCCTTTTCTTTCACTTCATTATGCTATATGTGATTTGCCTTCGGGCTCTCATAGCCCTTTTTTCATAAGGATTCTCGTATCCTTTCAACGCCTGCTTTTTTAAATTATTGTACCGAGACTTTTCCTCTGCCCAAAACCATTACATGCGGCATGCTTTTAAAGTACACAATATCGCAGGTTCCCATCTGTATTTTTCTAATTAGGGACACCTCTAGTGCTTATTATCTCCCTACCAAGTTACTTTTCTTGGGAAAATGTTATGGGCATCATAAAAAGAAAACAAAATCCAATTGTCAAAAAAAAAAATTTTCTTTCGGCTTATCACATCTGCAACTCTCAAAATACCCGTTTACGGAATTTATCTTGTCCCCTCTCTAAAATTCTAACTGATTTCTAAGCCAGCCCTTCGTGTTTATTTGTTTCATTTTTATTTATTTTCCTATTACTTGTTTCTTTTGATTTTAATGTATATTTAATTAAAACTTTGAATTCCTGATGTGAAATACAATACAAATACATTTAAGCAATTTATAATATTTGTTCCAACATAACATTTTCAAAACAAAATACATCAATACATTCAATTGGGTTTACACAAAACTATGATCAACAGTTATAACTCTTTTCATTGAAGAGAAAAAATGTTCGTAACAAACAAAAACTAAAGTAAAAAAAACTGGAACATACAGAGAAAAACAGTTATTTTTTTAAGTATCTATCTAGAGTCAATATTTAAAATTGTCCCTTTTTCAAAAAGAAAACAATTAAAACAGACAAACAGTAGAAAAGTTCAACTATGAACACAAAATTGTTTTTCATTTCTGCATCCTTTATTTGTAAATAAGCGTATTTCATTCTACTTTATAATAAGACAACATTTTAAAAGTACCTTCGAATTTGACACAAAATTATTACAAGTGATTGACATTAAATTCGACAATTCGTAAACACGATTTCATACTGACACAATTTTTCTAACTAACATTCCATACAAATTTCAAAACAATAATGGCTGACCCCAATCTCTGTGTATGTGTGCATATATTTTTAAAAACAAACAATTTTATCAATAAATATCATATATTTTCATGTTTTACGAAAACACACATTTCTCTTTGTATGTGCTTTTTAGATTTTTATTCTGTTATATCGTTTTCTTTGTGGCCTATGGGTCTTAAAATTTTTCTTGTACACTTTTGTTCCATTGTGTCTATGTGTGTGTTCATTTTTTCTTCTTTTTTCAATAGTGTGTATATGTGAGAGCTTCTCTTTTTCCTTTCTTAATTATTATTTTATTTCGTTTTGCATTTTTCCTCTGTTTCCCCCCCCCTTTTTTTCTTTTTCGCGTTGTGTGATCGTCTAGTTGTAATGGACTCTTACGTTGTGTACCCGTGGTAACCGACGTTTCTTTTTTCAAACCCACTCTTGCATGAGTGTACTAGCCGCGTTCACCAAATATGCATATGTTACGTTGTGAGTGTTATTTTAGAAGGTCCCAAATATGTTCTTATTTAGATGACGACTAATATATTTGTTGTTGTTCATGTTATTTAGAGTCTTGGAGTGATAGAGACAGTCTTTGGAGTGTTCATGTTGTTGAGAGATGGAGACATTGGTGAGATATAGACAGGGTACATATAAAGAGAGGAGCGCCAAGCCTGTAATTCAATGAGAGGAGATTTGATATATAGATAGATAGACCAAGAGCGCGGTTGACATTTACGTTTGACAGTTGTACATACAATATAAACACGTTACCTTTCTCGTTGTAATGATGAACACAGAAAGATGGCAGTTATAAAAACACATGATGATACATTTATTTCTTCTTCGACCGGTCGGACATGATTTTGTATTTCAGGGATTAAAAGTTGTTAAGTGTTATCTCTAAACCCTCTCGCTTCCAGAGGGAGCCTTGACTCTAACGGTGAATCGGTCTGATCTCCTCTTCTTCTCTGATCTGACTGATCAAACTCTCTGGCTCCCCCTTCTAACTAACTTCGAACCCTCCTATATTGAGAAATCATTTCTACCCTTACGTCACACGTATGTCGGGTCAACGTGACTACAACTCACGTACTTCCAACATGCGCGATATGCACGTTTTGAAACCATTTCTCGCGACCAGGAAATTTCCCATTCTCTTTGTTGTTTTAGAAATGAATTTAACCTACATGTCTAATTCTGTAACCCACATTTTTTATTATGCATTCTTTCTAAGAATGTGAATAGTTTCCAGCCGAATTTGTATTTATTAAATATTTTAACAGAATCAACAATTTACTGGGCATTCCATTTATAATAACATTCTGTGTTTATTTTAACTTATGATTGGAATTCTCAATTCCAAGTCTAGCTTCACAAGTTCGAATCCTTGACTATCCTATTTTATATTTACATTTAACTAATTCCTTGTTTTTTTTTTTACTTACATGAAAAGTTGACAGCCCTTATCATGTAACACTGGTATATGGCCGATATATGTACGAAACAGCTCGTGTGTGTAGTTATGAAGCAAGGTGTTGGTTATATTACATAAAATGGTGATACGGTTGACAGAACGGAGATAAAAGAGTGAATCTTAAACAAATGAAATCTGAACACAGAACCGATTTGAATACACAATAAATTGCATAAAGTTGTAAAAAATAGAATTATTTAAATCAACGGATCGAGCGGAGAATCTATGAGGCCTGGCAATACCTTACGTATAGTGACCCATAGAGTATAGACGGTGTTAGTTATTAGCATCGTTCATACTAAGGTCGGGGTGTATAAGTTCTTGTAAAACGAGCAATATTGTGTCGATGTGACAGGGTTAGATTTCTGCAGATGTTGCAGAATTTATTAGATTAGAAACATTAGACTCTGGCAAACTTTGGATGATTGACTTTACTGTTTTACACGCTAAGCAATGCAGGAAAATACAAATGCCACATGTGCTATCATGAAGTGATAAAAATTGTTCTAGTTTGTGCACAATGATTATCGTTTTTTCTACAGGGAAACCATCTTTATAATGTGATGTATTAGTAACAACAAATAAATATGTTAAATAGTCTGGGTAAGACAAAATAAATATAATGCTGAAAAGTTAGATTAAAACGAAATAAATATAATGTTGAATTTTCAGGGTAAAAAAAATATAATGTTGAATAATCGAGGTAACAAAAATATAATGTTGAATAGTCGAGGTAACAAAAATATAATGCTGAATAGTCGAGGTAACAAAAATATAATGTTGAATAGTCGAGGTAACAAAAATATAATGTTGAATAATCGAGGTAACAAAAATATAATGTTGAATAGTCGAGGTAACAAAAATATAATGTTGAATAGTCGAGGTAACAAAAATATAATGTTGAATTATCGAGGTAAAAAAAATATAATGTTGAATAGTCGAGGTAAAAAAATATAATGTTGAATAATCGAGGTAACAAAAATATAATGTTGAATAGTCGAGGTTACTAAAAATATAATGTTGAATAGTCGAGGTAACAAAAAATATAATGTTGAATAGTCGAGGTAAAAAAAATATAATGTTGAATAGTCGAGGTAACAAAAAATATAAAGTTGAATAGTCGAGGTAAAAAAAATATAATGTTGAATAGTCGAGGTTACAAAAAATATAATGTTGAATAGTCGAGGTAACAAAAATATAAAGTTGAATAGTCGGGGTAACAAAAAATATAAAGTTGAATAGTCGAGGTTACTAAAAATATAATGTTGAATAGTCGAGGTAACAAAAATATAATGTTGAATAGTCGAGGTAACAAAAATATAATGTTGAATAGTCGAGGTAAAAAAAATATAATGTTGAATAGTCGAGGTAAAAAAAATATAATGTTGAATAGTCGAGGTAACAAAAATATAATGTTGAATAGCCGAGGTAACAAAAATATAATGTTGAATAGTCGAGGTAACAAAAAATATAATGTTGAATAGTCGAGGTAAAAAAAATATAATGTTGAATAGTCGAGGTAACAAAAATATAAAGTTGAATAGTCGAGGTAACAAAAAATATAAAGTTGAATAGTCGAGGTTACTAAAAGTATAATGTTGAATAGTCGAGGTAACAAAAATATAATGTTGAATAGTCGAGGTAACAAAAAATATAATGTTGAATAGTCGAGGTAACAAAAAATATAATGTTGAATAGTCGAGGTAACAAAAATATAATGTTGAATAGTCGAGGTAACAAAAATATAATGTTGAATAATCGAGGTAACAAAAATATAATGTTGAATAGTCGAGGTAACAAAAATATAATGTTGAATAGTCGAGGTAACAAAAATATAATGTTGAATTATCGAGGTAAAAAAAATATAATGTTGAATAGTCGAGGTAAAAAAATATAATGTTGAATAATCGAGGTAACAAAAATATAATGTTGAATAGTCGAGGTTACTAAAAATATAATGTTGAATAGTCGAGGTAACAAAAAATATAATGTTGAATAGTCGAGGTAAAAAAAATATAATGTTGAATAGTCGAGGTAACAAAAAATATAAAGTTGAATAGTCGAGGTAAAAAAAATATAATGTTGAATAGTCGAGGTTACAAAAAATATAATGTTGAATAGTCGAGGTAACAAAAATATAAAGTTGAATAGTCGGGGTAACAAAAAATATAAAGTTGAATAGTCGAGGTTACTAAAAATATAATGTTGAATAGTCGAGGTAACAAAAATATAATGTTGAATAGTCGAGGTAACAAAAATATAATGTTGAATAGTCGAGGTAAAAAAAATATAATGTTGAATAGTCGAGGTAACAAAAATATAATGTTGAATAGTCGAGGTAACAAAAATATAATGTTGAATAGCCGAGGTTACTAAAAATATAATGTTGAATAGTCGAGGTAACAAAAAATATAATGTTGAATAGTCGAGGTAAAAAAAATATAATGTTGAATAGTCGAGGTAACAAAAATATAAAGTTGAATAGTCGAGGTAACAAAAAATATAAAGTTGAATAGTCGAGGTTACTAAAAGTATAATGTTGAATAGTCGAGGTAACAAAAATATAATGTTGAATAGTCGAGGTAAAAAAAATATAATGTTGAATAGTCGAGGTAACATAAAATATAATGTTGAATAGTAGAGGTAACAAAAAATATAATGTTGAATAGTCGAGGTAACAAAAATATAATGTTGAATAGTCGAGGTAACAAAAATATAATGTTGAATAGTCGAGGTAACAAAAATATAATGTTGAATAGTCGAGGTAACAAAAATATAATGTTGAATAGTCGAGGTAACAAAAAATATAATGTTGAATAGTCGAGGTAACAAAAATATAATGTTGAATAGTCGAGGTAACAAAAATATAATGCTGAATAGTCGAGGTAACAAAAATATAATGTTGAATAGTCGAGGTAACAAAAAATATAATGTTGAAAAGTCGAGGTAACAAAA
Source organism: Euprymna scolopes (assembly GCF_053919585.1). Classification (NCBI taxonomy): domain Eukaryota; kingdom Metazoa; phylum Mollusca; class Cephalopoda; order Sepiida; family Sepiolidae; genus Euprymna; species Euprymna scolopes. The sequence goes on along the minus strand of NC_136496.1, from coordinate 9,866,241 downwards.
AATATAATGTTGAAAAGTCGAGGTAACAAAAAATATAATGTTGAAAAGTCGAGGTAACAAAAAATATAATGTTGAATAGTCGAGGTAACAAAAAATATAATGTTGAATAGTCGAGGTAACAAAAATATAATGTTGAATAGTCGAGGTAACAAAAATATAATGTTGAATAGTCGAGGTAACAAAAATATAATGTTGAATAGTCGAGGTAACAAAAATATAATGTTGAATAGTCGAGGTAACAAAAAATATAATGTTGAATAGTCGAGGTAACAAAAATATAATGTTGAATAGTCGAGGTAACAAAAATATAATGCTGAATAGTCGAGGTAACAAAAATATAATGTTGAATAGTCGAGGTAACAAAAAATATAATGTTGAAAAGTCGAGGTAACAAAAAATATAATGTTGAAAAGTCGAGGTAACAAAAAATATAATGTTGAAAAGTCGAGGTAACAAAAAATATAATGTTGAATAGTCGAGGTAACAAAAAATATAATGTTGAATAATCGAGGTAACAAAAATATAATGTTGAATAGTCGAGGTAACAAAAATATAATGTTGAATAGTCGAGGTAACAAAAATATAATGTTGAATAGTCGAGGTAACAAAAATATAATGTTGAATAATCGAGGTAACAAAAATATAATGTTGAATAGTCGAGGTAACAAAAATATAATGTTGAATAGTCGAGGTAACAAAAAATATAATGTTGAATAGTCGAGGTAACAAAAATATAATGTTGAATAGTCGAGGTAACAAAAATATAATGTTGAATAGTCGAGGTAAAAAAAAATATAATGTTGAATAGTCGAGGTAACAAAAAATATAATGTTGAATAATCGAGGTAACAAAAATATAATGTTGAATAATCGAGGTAACAAAAAATATAATGTTGAATAATCGAGGTAACAAAAATATAATGTTGAATAGTCGAGGTAACAAAAATATAATGTTGAATAGTCGAGGTTACTAAAAATATAATGTCGAATAGTCGAGGTAACAAAAAATATAATGTTGAATAGTCGAGGTAACAAAAAATATAATGTTGAATAATCGAGGTAACAAAAATATAATGTTGAATAGTCGAGGTAACAAAAATATAATGCTGAATAGTCGAGGTAACAAAAATATAATGTTGAATAGTCGAGGTAACAAAAATATAATGTTGAATAATCGAGGTAACAAAAATATAATGTTGAAAAGTCGAGGTAACAAAAAATATAATGTTGAATAGTCGAGGTAAAAAAAATATAATGTTGAAAAGTCGAGGTTACTAAAAGTATAATGTTGAATAGTCGAGGTAACAAAAAATATAATGTTGAATAGTCGAGGTAACAAAAATATAATGTTGAAAAGTCGAGGTAACAAAAAATATAATGTTGAAAAGTCGAGGTAACAAAAATATATTGTTGAATAGTCGAGGTAATTAAAAATATAATGCTGAATATTCGAGGTAACAAAAAATATAATGTTGAATAGCCGAGGTTACTAAAAATATCATGTTGAATAGTCGAGGTTACAAAAAATATAATGTTGAAAAGTCGAGGTAACAAAAATATAATGTTGAATAGTCGAGGTAATTAAAAATATAATGCTGAATATTCGAGGTAACAAAAAATATAATGTTGAATAGCCGAGGTTACTAAAAATATCATGTTGAATAGTCGAGGTTACAAAAAATATAATGTTGAAAAGTCGAGGTAACAAAAATATAATGTTGAATAGTCGAGGTAATTAAAAATATAATGCTGAATATTCGAGGTAACAAAAAATATAATGTTGAATAGCCGAGGTTACTAAAAATATCATGTTGAATAGTCGAGGTTACTAAAAATATAATGTTGAATATTCGAGGTAACTAAAAATATAATGTTGAATAGTCGAGGTAACAAAAATATAAAGTTGAATAGTCGAGGTAACAAAAATATAATGTTGAACAATCGAGGTAACAAAAATATAATGTTGAATAGTCGAGGTAACTAAAAATATAATGTTGAATAGCCGAGGTTACTAAAAATATAATGTTGAATAGTCGAGGTAACTAAAAATATAATGTTGAATAGTCGAGGTAATTAAAAATATCATGTTGAATAGTCGAGGTAACAAAAATATAAAGTTGAATAGTCGAGGTAACTAAAAATATGAAGTTGAATAGTCGAGGTAACAAAAAATATAATGTTGAATAGTCGAGGTAACAAAAAATATAATGTTGAATAGCCGAGGTTACTAAAATATAATGTTGAATAGTCGAGGTAACTAAAAATATAATTTTGAATAGTCGAGGTAACTAAAAATATAATGTTGAAAAGTCGAGGTAACAAAAAATATAATGTAGGATAGTCGAGGTAACAAAAAATATAATGTTGAATAGTCGAGGTAACTAAAAATATAATGTTAAATAGTCGAGGTAACAAAAATGATATAATGTTAAATAGTTGGTGTAACACAAAATAAATATGATGTTGTATTGTAAGGCTTGTACCAACTTAAATATAATTAATTCGGGTTTCAATAATGCTGTATAGTCAGGGCAATATCAAATAATTATATTGTTTCATAGTCACGGTAGTACAAATAAATATAATATGAATTATCAGGTTAACACAAAATCAATATAATAATAATGTATATAACGTTTTAACTAAAATCAATGTAATAATAATGTATATAACATGTTTAACTAAATAACGTGTAATGTTCCTTCTTAGAGCAGCGGATTTACATACATAATCATTTACATAAATTTTGTATAGTTCGTTTTCCCGTCGATTGTTTTTGTCTTGAATGTTTTTTTAAATAAATACACTTTCCTTTACAGAAAATCACTTACAACGAATTATACGTTCATATGGCCTATATTCGTGTTTATGCCTGTCTTTTTACATTTTTACTCGTGTCGACTTAAATGCTCCCGTGGACTTTCCCGTCAGTTCTCTCAAACAGGCCACCATAAATCTTTCTTGCTAAATCTTAATGAAACTTTTATCTGTATTTTTATATTGTTATGTCATTAACCCCACGTTACAAATACACAAATTGGATGATCCACCTTTGTCAACGTATTATGTTTCTGTTAGCTAACATTCCTCTAAACGAGCTTGTATTTTGGGGGAACTGTTTTTACATAAATATATATTTACATATTTATTTCATTTTAACAACATTCTTTGTCTATTTTTACAAATATTTATAACGATCATAATTATAATCATCCAGCTAAGATCGCGTTGCCCGGACCAACGACGTAATAATAAGCGTAGCAGAAAACATCCGGACGCAATCATAGACCTAAAATGGAATAAAAAACACCCCTATATATATATATAGTATTGGAAGCTTTTTAAAAACTTTAAGATTATTGAAAAAAAAATTATTAGTAAAATATTATTTTGTCAGTAAGTGAATTAATCTTCCATATCGCTAATATTTTTACTAGTAAATATACATATATATGTATATATATATATATATATATATATATTGCCATCTATGTATACCAGTTTATATTTAGCATAACCACATAAAACACCAAACGTGTTCTTTGAAGCTAACTTTTTGCTACGTAGTAGGGGGTACACCAGTAAGTAGCGATTAAATAAATTGATGTGAATTTTACCTAAAATAAATCTTAGTGCATGTTAGGCTGAGTATGATATGTGAATCAGAACAGTACTCATAGTTGAACAAAAGAAAGGTTACAGTGCAGATGCACGAGGTAAAACTAGCCAAAACTGTTTGGAAAGTTGGCCATTTATTTTTTGTCCAATTAGTACTTTGCGAGATGAAAAGTGTGAGAGGGTTACTTCAGAAATGCGATTCAAAAGTCCTCATAATCTACGAGATTAAAAGTGTGAGAGGGTTACTTCAGAAATGCGATTCAAAAGTCCTCATAATCTACGAGATTAAAAGTGTGAGAGGGTTACTTCAGAAATGCGATTCAAAAGTCCTCATAATCTTGATCTTATCTGATTTCCGCAACCAAAAGTAAATCACAATTTTTTCACGTACGCGCACTTTACTTTTAAAAATTTATAGAAGATATGTAACATGATTGGATAATTCTATCGCTGTGTTGGTTGAATTTCACTGCCGTTACTATCCTTTGTATGGATAAGAGCAAAATACGTCCTAGGATTAAGCATAGTTGCCATATCTTGGCTGGAGCTACTCGTAGCAGCATTTTTTGGCTTGACAGATGTAAAAATCAGCTTTGAAATCTAGTTGATGTCAATTTCTCTTCCCTGCAATTTCATTCTACCAGAAAAGACGTTGATAACCTGTCTCTGCTCTTTCGCTATTTTCATGGCAAATGTTCATCTGATATAAAATCTATGGTCCCCTTTTGCCGTACTTTCACACAAAAAAAAACTTGTCTATCTGCAAGTATTATGAATATTTCTCCTTTTCAAATGGGAATTCAGATACCTCAAAGATTATTCTCGTGATGCTCTCTTCCTATTGGCTGTTTTTCAGAGTACAACAACATGGTCGCCTTCATGTTCACAATGAACAAACTGCTCTTTAGCCGTCTCAGTAAATAATCAATATTTCCACTATCGTACACACATTACCTGTTATTTTCGAATAGATTTCTCGTGATGGGCGGAAATCATCTCGTGAAAAACATCATTAGAGGCGCCAAGAGAGATAGTGATGCTATAAGTTTACGTACGATGAAAATTGGTTGGAAATCATTGATTTAAATCTTTCTAATATCTTCAACTTTCGCCGTAATTCATCTTTTCGTACTCATAAAGAAATCTTAACATATCTTGATCTGTGTTGACAATGAAAACGAAATTCATTCTGGTAGAATTTATTTTGCAATTGTAGTTTGGTATGAATGAATTCGAATATCAATGAATGACCAGCCCAATGAGGCATTTTAAAAAGTTCCAAGGCGAGAGAATATGAAAAAACGGCATGAAAGATACGAGACGAGGTAAAAAAAAAAAGGTAACACATGATATTAATCATTATTTTCGTAATTTGCCGGTGCGCTAATTTCGACGAGGAATGAAGTGGTTCAGAATACGAGTCGGTTGAATTTTATTAAACAAATCGTCGTTGTTAAATAGAGATATTAAAATATGATTGGGTTTGGTTTTAGAAAGCGTTCTCATTATTAAATGAAGAGATTAACTACGATTCGGTTAGATTTTGTAGAAAAAGGGTCGTCGTTGCTATATGGAAGGAATTAAAATACGGTTCGATTAGATATTATAAAACGGCATGTCCGTGTAAAATAGACATACGATTGAGTTAGGTTTTACGAAAAGAGTCGTAATAGTGAAACGGGGAGATTTAAATGCAATTCGAACCGAATTTTTATTTAAATTTGTGTTTAAATTTGGAATCATCGTGCAGTGTGTCCTAGTTGTGTTTAGCCGTCTAGTGAATGCTAGCTGTGTCTAACCGAGTAGTGTAAGCTAACTGTATCTAGCCGTGTAGTATGGACAAGCTATGCCTAGTCACGCTGTATTAGGTTACTATTTCTAGCCGTGTATTGTGAACAACTTTGTCTAGACATGTAGCGAGTGCTAGCTGTTATTCAAGTAGTGAATGCGAGTTTACGTGTAGTGTGGGAAAGCTATGCCTAGCCTTGAATCTGAGTTAACTGTGGCTAGCAGTGTTCTATGGCCTTGCTGTATCTTGCTGTCTAGTGGGGGCTAGTTTTGTCTAGAAGACAGAAGCATTGGTTTATGTGAGAGTATCGTTTATGGTCATAAGGATGTGTAGTTTGATATACATTAATTTGCATATAAATGAAAGATCAGTATTGAAAAGACATTTAAAAATACCAAAGGCAAGAGGGCAGAGTGAAGTGGTTGGCACGATAAATATATAACGTGGTAAAATGTTGTGCGCGTGATGGACAATATTTTTGTCTACTTAGACCACAAATAGTTAAATTATATTTCTTGATTTTTTTTATACTTTCATTGTATTTTATACAATCGATGGTTATACTTGATGCGGCGTTACGTTGACCTGGGCCAGACACAATCGTTGAGATTTTTTTTATGATTTTAGTTTTTTCTAAGCAATTTTGGAATACATCTGAATAATTTTTATTCTTGTCTGACTCTTCAACTCGTGTAAGGAGCAACGTCAAAGCAAGAAATATATATAAAAAACATTATAGAACATCACAAAATAAGCATCCCATATTTTCGCTTTCTCTCTCTTTATTTTTCTTCCCTCCTTCTCTCGCTACCTCTTTTTTCTTGACCATATAACTAGGGTTAAATAGCATTAATCAGGATTATACTAGTGTGTCTTGCTTATAATACATTAGTCTTGAATTGTTCATGGTTTTCTTTTTATTAACCTCAGTTGTTCATTAACATAGAGAAGCGAGAACGAACGGGATAGCTTATATATAAATTTCACTATGTCTTTTTGCTGGTCTGTCTGTCGTTTTCTTTTAACTGCATTTCCTGCATTTCCCCCGGTCAAAGAGTGGCAGTATCAAATGATTGAATCTTATTTATAGGTCTTAAGCCGGTACAATTATCTGCTACGGGGTTAAAATTACAAGCAATTTTATCTTGACAAGTGTAAGTTCACTTCTACGTATTTGATATATATATATATATACACACACATAGTCATCCACATACAGTACTGTTACGCTGTTTCACAGCTCATCAGTGCGGCCAGACAGTCAACTACCTCAACCCGACCGTTTGTACGACAGTCAAGGCTCCTAACCACTACGCTATCGGCGGCTGCTGCGTGAGTCATGGGGTTAACAATGTTTTGACATCGTCCGAACTACCTATGCTCGATTTGTTTACACTTTATACGCTGATGGTAATTCGTGTATCACTTCTCAGTATGCTCAATTCAAGATGAGGAGCATTATAGTCATCCACATACAGTACTGTTTCGCTGTTTCACAGCTCATCAGTGCGGCTAGACAGGTAAATATATAATTACACCTTAACATTAATGTAGTTTAGCTATGTTATATCAAACTTACGATAGCTCAAATAATAACGAGTAATGCAAAGTAACACGTTTTAGGTTTGGTTCGAACTCCAGTTGATCGTACCCATTATATATATATATATATATATATATATATATATATATATATATATATATATATATATATATATATACATTAGTGATGGGACGATTCCAACATTTTTCCCGATTCCGATACAATTACCGATTCCTTTCAAAATTTCCGATTCCGATCTGATTCCCGATTCCGATTCTTTTAAAATTTAACATATTTAATTAGAGATTTGTTTGTTTTGTTTCTTTCGTAAATTTTCAAATTATTACATAAACCCCTGGGTAATATCCGCGTATATTTTTTCTCAAATGTTTGCTCTGTAATTGATTAAAAATTATAAAAAAACGAAACAATTAATTTGATTTTAAATCAAAGCTATATTGTATCAGTTCGTATTTACTGTATAACATGCTACTTACATAAATAGTAAAGTAGTTGAAAATATTGGTAGGCCAAATAAGAAAACGATGTAAGACAACATATTTAACAACGCCACTTCTCATTGTTATGAACAAATTTCTAAATAATAATGTTACTATTTAGAAAAACATTTTTAACGTGAGATTGTATGAGCTGTCTGTGCCTTCTCTCTATGAATGAACTAAAATTGTGTTTTAATTATAAAAATTTGGTAGGTTATTAAATTGATTTACTTTGCTATAAAAAATAAAACAAAACAAAAACAAAACGAAATACAAATGATGATGATGATGATGATGATGCTGATGATGATGATGATGATGAGGATAACGACGACGACAATAACAACGACGACGACTTTGTAGATTAAGGCGCAGCTAAATCCCTATTTAAATATTTATGAAATATTACGTTTATAGATTACGTGTTAGAATATATTTTTAAATAGACGGAAAGAAAAGCGACCATGGTACTTGTGCAGTTTAAAAAACGAAAACTTCCAAAGACAATTATATTCTACGTATCCGGTATGGAATGAAGTTCTAAAAAAATCACTTAATTTCATCAAGTAGTTTTGTTTTTACAGCTTGTTTTCAATCTCGGGAACATGGAATTTCTCTAATAAATCACTTAATTGATATCAAAGGGAAGTAATCCATTATATTTCGACCAAAATCAATGCTAATGGCGTAGTTTAGATTGAGTTTTTCGAATGCCTCGAATGAATGTTTTTAGCGATAAAAACAAAACTACTTGATGAAATTAAGTGAATTTTTTTATGAGAACTTCATTCCATAACGGGTACGTAGAATATAATTGTTTTTTATTTTCTGCAAAAGTACCGCGATCATTTAGAATTTAGAGTGTGAGATCAGTTTCAAATATAAATTTAACGTAAAATGATCATCGTTTCTGGTCACCCGAATCCTTTATAGATGTTAATTAAATTGTTTCCCACTAAATTAAGTTCGATTTGCAACGTTGTAAAACCATGTGTAATCGCTTAAAAAGTAAACACACCCTCCTCCAATAAGCGCACATAATTTAAAATTGGTAACACACTACAATGTTTTGGAAAAGCAGCTTATTTTACGTTAAATTCATTTGTGAAATTGACCCTCTATTTTAAATTCCTAATCGTTTTATATTCATTTATTTTTTTATAATCATGAGTGTTTATAGGCAATGTTTATATTTCATTTTTAAATAGTTACGTGTAAAACGGTACGAAGATGTAAATAATGTATTCTCGTGAAATTATCGGTGTTTTTTTTTTTATTCCGTTTTCATTTTTCACCCATTGCAATTACAACTTTTTGTTGCGAAAAGAAAAGTTCGATTCTCCATTTTATAAGCGACACATCCCTTTCCTACTACTAACCCTAAGTCCGTGATAATACAAAAAATAAAGCGATTATTTCTGTTTTTTTTATGATTTTGCCGATTCGGTTGTGAGTCAACTGTAAAAAAAATAGTTAACTGCTTTAAAATGGCTGGGAAACGGGTGATCATTTTATATCAAATTGAGGAATTTAAGAAAATTGGGCAACAGAAAAGGGCCATTCTCGCTAGCTAGGAATAAAAGGGAAATTATTTAATAAATATCGATTGAAAATTAATTTGAGCCCCCAATCCACCACCCGAATTAAAACAATATTAATATACTAATGTTCTGTTTTGAGCTCTCGAATTCGGGAATTTTTTGGTTGAAATCGAGAATCTGCACAAAATTTTGGTTCGAAGTCACATCGACCGAAACATGAACAAAGTGTAGTATCTGTTCTGATGCTACACTTCACCTCTTTTCATTCAATGAAGGAGAAATGACCGAGGCAATTTTAATTTTTGTTCCAACCAAAAGTGCCCATTTTGGGAGCTGGATATTCCCTATATTTAAAAACGACTTTGTGTCTAACTGTACTTTCTGGGGGGGGGGAGGGCGCAAGTAAATAGAAACACTCAATATGTAAAACAGTAGTACAAAGCATGTTAATAACTTATAGACATCGATTTTATTTGGTCTTAAAAGAACCCTTCACATTTATATTTTCTTTTTAATATATTTGTGAGGGTGATTTTAAAAAAGACTCTTGATCAACAAGCTATTTTCAATCGATATTTATTTAATAATTGTCCGAAATTTATATGGACTACTAACTCACCATCCTTAATTCTAAAATAATTTTGTTTTTAGTGGGTTCAAAAATATCGCTCAAAAGTAGAATTTCAATGGGGGTGGGGGTACTTTTAAATGTAGATATAATTTCTTTTTCAATTTGAAAAATTTCTAAATGTTTTCTCTTTATCTATTTTATCCAGACTTTGATGAATTCATTGCGATTTATTCATGTATATTTTTAACGTTTGCGAAACCCCGAGAATGATACGATAAAAAAAACACACACACGGTGTCAGAAAAAGTGGCGGCAGGAAAATTAAATAAAAGTCGCCCATTCGTTTGAAATCTTCTAACATTAAACTGTGAACTCTCTGGAAACCGGCCTATAAACATTTGGCAACTATGTGCGAAAAAATACTTGACATTTTTAAACCGTTTGATAAGGGGATGGACAACTAGTCTCTAAAACATTTACTTAAACCAATAAAAAATCAAATGAAAGTTTAAAGCGATTCCCCTACAAACACACAAAACAAAATGAATTCCTTTTTTTTCGCCATTCCTTCTCATATTTTCCAATGCCGAGTAAGGGAGTGGCCAAAAACCTAACCGGACAAAATCCAACACTATTATATTCTACTTTAGATTTAATAAGCAATAATGTTTGATATCATTTTTCTTGACAAAATATTTCTTTAAATTTAAACAATTTTTTCAGTACCTTAAAAATAAAGTACATTCATCTAAAGGTTATCTAGCGAATTTTTGCAAAGTTTCATTTTTATTTTGTTTATATGGTGCAGATAAAATAAACTTAGATCTTCTTTTTATGTTATCATGATCTATAGAGGTTATTTTATTAATAGTTTAAAAGGAATAAATATTTATCAACGGTATCAGCAATGAAAATTAGTATAAAAAAATATTAAAAGAATCGGTTTTGGAATCGGTAATTAGGCACAAATTTTTCCGATAACGATTCCAATACCCCGAAACTACCAATTTTTTTCCGATTCCCGATTCCGATTAATCGGTACAACACTAATATATATATATATATATATATATATATATATATATATATATATATATATATGTATATATGATTTTCTAAATCGCTATTGGGTTTAGTATAATAATCAATAGGAATAAGCACTATGATGATGATGATAATAATAATAATAATAATAATAATAATAATAATAATAATAATAATAATAATAATAAATATTTAGGCTATATTAAATCTAAAATATCATATTAACGTGTTTTACGGCCGGGTAATATATCCTGACTTTACTTAATTGTTCTGTTTATTAAACAACGTTATTTATTGGAACATTTAAAAGTCTTCTTGTTTTTTTTTAACTTAACATAGTCGCAAATATCGTTAATAGTTTAGCATGTACTTTGTACTGTGTACTTTGTCGCAATAAATCATTAGAACAAGAAACGTCCGAGGATTTTTGTATAGTACAATGGTTTATTGACTTCTTAAATTTCAGATTTGAAAGGTGGATCCTGAATCCATTTAGGCACGAAGACACAGGCTCTGATAATGTAATTTATAACGACGTCAAATGTAGGACAACTTCACATGGTTGTCACAGAAAGTGATTCAAAGGCTCGCAACTTCCGCCCTACCAAATGACACGACTCGTCTTTAAAACGGAAATGTCACGTGAAACTAATTGGAATCTTGAAAGCAAAAGATATCAACAAGTCAAGACAAACAAAGCAATCGATCAAAGAAGACAGTCTTCGATGCCTACAGGTTCAGCGGATTTTGCAAGGCACTGATTTGAATTATCTGACATTCGCAAAACTCGAAGCACAGTTATTCAAACAAAGTAGGGTTTGCTTGAGTATTCGGATTTCTTTTACCAAGGCCTCAAGCAAAAAAAAAAATCGGAATATCTATTGTAAAAAAGATATTTATATCTATAGATCGAAATTAGTGATGGGACAATATCAATACTTTTCCCGATTCAGATACAATTACCGATTCCATACTTAATTCCCGATTCTGATACAATTGCCGATTTTGATATTTTATAAGTAACTAAATATAAAACTATAGATGTTTTTTTTTTCAATTTTTGAATATTATTATAAAAAAATCACGTTAAATTTGCAGATATTTTCTCAAACGTAACAATGCACTTGCGATAGAGGTGATCTATACATCGTATTGTTCTTTATGTTGTATATAAGTCTGGCTTGTGATCATCTAGGTTATATAAAATGGACAGTAACTTCATTTAAAATGAATAGGAGACACTTTTCTTTATAATAAGCCTTTGTTTATTTACTATATACATTTCAACAAAATGACGGCGGTGGAGTTTAGTGGCAGAGTGTGGGTCGCAGAATTCTGTATCAATATGTGTCTCGCATCTGTCTGTCTGTATCCTGCTTTCTTTGTCTCTCCTCTTTCTATCGGTATCACTTCGACGTATTAACCTTTTTTCTAGCCAGCTTGCTTATTGTACTTTTACTGGTTTGGTCTGACCCATGACCGATTGACGTCTTAGTTCTAGATCGTTCTAAATCTCTGGATTTCCATTGTTTTCTTCTTGCTTGCCTGGATGCAGCCTAAGTCACCTTTCCTGGGATTGACCCATTGTTCCTTTAATCTCCTTGGACACACTGATCGACCGCACCTCTATTTAACACTTACAGATTAAAATGTATAATTACTTATTATGTTATTATCACTACCAGCTATGGAAGATACTGTTTTAAAAAAATCTGATAAAAACTACAATTTAAATAATCGTTTTTGGAATCGGAAAATAGACACACGATTACGATAACGATTCCGATAGCCGATTGTTATTCTGGTTAATCGTTCAAACACTATATTCGAAATACTCTTCGTACAATGTGGTTGAAAATCAGTTATTTGTCGTGATCGTAAGAAAGCAACTTCTTTGCCGTAAATTTTTCATAAGAAGAACTATATAAGTAAGTCGAGAAGACTACCTGAGATTCCATCTTTCTCGTGTCCAACGTTAATATTCATCTTCAACGTTGACGACATTGGCAAGTCTGCTGCAAAGAATGTGGGATCCTTCTAACGTATAATGAAATTCCCCAAATCATAATGTACTCTATGTCTTTACAAAGTCATAATTCTGTTCGGACAGCTAGACTTTAGAATTCCCCTCCTGTTTCCTGCTTTACTGACTGTATTGACCTACATAATATTAAACGTAATGTAAATAAGCATCTTGATTTTTAAGTCCTTACATTTCCACGTTAAACACCATTGCATATAGTTGCCATTACGTCCAAGTAGCATATGCCTGGTTTTGAGTTAAAAAAGAAAATCACTTAAAAGAATTTTACCTTGTTTAACATTGTAATCAAATGCTATTTATTTCAAAGAGTGCAACGCAAATAATACTGCTTCACATTCCGGTGAAGTTGTCTACGCAATCCGAGAAGGCCACGTGTTTATTTAATACTACAAATCATGATTAATAAAGTTTTTCAATTATTATTGGCGGTTCACGGGTATGTGAAAGAGTGTTACCATGTGTCATATGAAACTTCCGAACAAGCCTAACAAAAACACATATTGTGTCACGACCGGAAGCTGGTCTGCTATTCCGGAATAACACACGCTCAGTAACCAGAAAATGATTTATAAAATACAAAAGAGATTATGCCTGATTAAATTCTTAATAAAACTGCGTAATTTCAAATAAATATGATAATGGTCTGACTTAAAAATGCTAATCTATAAACGTGTTAAGCAAACATATGACGTGTTCGGTTCTGGTATATGCAAGTGATTGCATCAAATGAATATTGACACAGATTGCAAAAGAATGTACGAAACATGCAATAACTTGTCGGTTATGTATATGTATTGTGCAATGTGATATCTAATGGTGCCTATAATGAGGAATGAGATGGATTGATTGTATTCGTTTATAGAAGAGACCATGCAGTTATTTATGTGTATAGTTCCTACTACAAGAGATTGTTATGAACATTTCATATGGTTTGCTGACTAGTTAATAGTCAGCTCGCGTGACATCTACTCCCACATGGTTATATATATATATATATATATATATATATATATATATATATATATATATATATATATATATAGAGAGAGAGAGAGAGAGAGAGAGAGAATAAATGACGAAAAGTTATATTGTAAAATTCATGATATTGAGCATCTTATAATTTATTCCCTTTATTCAGTTGACTAATACATATATATATATATATATATCAAAGTACATTATTTATGCATGCATATATACGTATATATAAGTGCATGATTCTAAAATATAAAAATATTACGATATATGTATATACATAATATCTCATACATATAATGCATTTATTATGTATACATATATACGCATATATATATATATATATATATATATATATATATATATATATATGAATTTACACACATATATATACATACAAAAATAATATATATATATGTGTGTGTGTGTATGTATATGAATATAGACATATTTTTCCCATATATATGAGTTTAAAATAATGGTTTGTATTGGCAAAATAAAAAAAATATCATATAGACGAATAAATCATCCTCAGTTTTAAATGTTATTTGCAATTGCCCATAGAAAGTTGAACCGGTTTATTCCATCAAGAGAGCATAAAATTTACACACACACACACACACCCACACACACACATATATATATATATATATATATATATATATATATATATATATATATATATATATATATATATGTGTGTGTGTGTGTGTGTGTGTGTGTGTGCATATAGACTAGCAAAAGTACCCCTCGTTAACTGGGTTCAAAAACAGCCTACAGAAAATTGATTCTGATTTATGAAAGTATGATAGGTTATGAAAAGAAAGGGTGGTAATGAGATAGCTTCGAATTTGAGAGTATCAAAACCAAAGAAAAATATGATGAAAGTAAAAAAAAAATAGATAAACGCCATAATTTATTATACCACACCTGTTCACACTGAAACACTTATCACAATATTCTGTTGATCTATATTAAAAAAAAAACCTTGTCAAACTTTGTGACATATTTCCATTCGATGGAGGTCAGGCGCGAACGAACACCCCATAATTTCTTCAAACTGAAACATAATTATCAAAGTATACTTACGCAGATAGATATGAAAAGTCTTTATTAACGTTTGTACCTATTTCCATTGTGTGGAGGCCAGGCGCGAACGCAGACCCACAATCTTATGATACCATCCCTATTTAAGTTAAAACATACTTATCAAAGTATTATTATGTACATCTATATCACAAACACTGGTAAACGTTTTTTTTTATTTTCATTTTGTATTCCCATACTTTGTGGACCAGGCGCGAAAGCAGACCCCACAATTTTAATGAATCACCGTTTTGCCAGATCAAACATACCCATTCCTGTGTCTCGCTACATCTTCTATCATTATATGTAATAAGTTCTTTAAAATATTCAACCATATATGAGCCTATTTGTGACCACACACACACACACACACGCACACACACACACACACACATTCTGCTTTATATTATAGACATACGCATATTATCACAAGTAAACAGGGCATAATGCAGAAGACACCATTTCTCCCCCTCTCTCCTTGAATAAATTTTGAATATGTATCAGTCAGGCTACCTCGACTCACCACATCCAGATATTCAGCAGCGAAATATATACGTGTGAACCTATGGAAGGAAGGGGGGTAAGACGCCCCTATCTTAAATGCTCGTGTCAAGCTATGACAGAAAGTCAGCGCGACATCTTACTTCCATACTCGAAACGAAGCAGAAAAAAAAACAAATTTTTTTTTTTTTTTTACATTTTCACACCAAACAAGGCACATTGCCACTTTGGTGTAGGGGGCTACTATCAGGGGCAACAACTACTGGGGTACTATGCTGAGATTTGGGCAGAAAGATGTCGGTTCACGTTATACTTGAACTTCTGCATGTCAGTACTGTTGGGGAAGCAGGAACCTGGAATAGAATTCCAAAGTCTAGCTGTTCTGAAACTACTGAAGTAGAAATATATTTTACATTTAGGGATCTCTACTGTGTGGGAATTGGATTTAGCTGCCTGTCAGGTTTGTCGAGGGTGTCTACGTCGTGGGGGCACAAGTGTCTGCAGTTCGCCAGAGAATTCACCATTAAAATACTTGTTGAACAGGAAGAGGGATGCAGCATTTCGTCGATGGGACAGAGGTTGAAGCTTAGATGCCAGTTCAGGGCCTATCAGATTGGCGACTCTATTTTGCACCTTGTCTAGGAGCTAGAGACTAGTAACATATGCACCAGCCCAAATGTTACAACAATACTCCCTACATGGGCGAATGGTGGCCTTATAGAGGTACAGGATACTTTCGGGTGTTTGTAGTTTTCTAGCACGGTAGAGAGAGCCTACCTTTTTCGCAGCAGCCCTGACAATGCTTTCAATGTAATTGTTTCAACTCATGTTTCCGGTGAATGTTAGGCCAAGCAGTTTGAAAGATGTACTCTCAGATAAAGAGTCACTGGTCATTGCTATTTGTGGCAGAGAAGGTTTCTTGTAATTATTGAAGGAAACCAGTTTAGTCTTGGCAGTATTGAATGTGACCATCCATTTTTGTCCCCATTCCACTACAGATTGGAGGTCATCCTCTAGTGTTTTTGCCATTTCTTTAGATATGTATTCATTTGTTTTCTTGTCATTCCTGTTATAGAGTGTGGTGTCATCAGCATATAAACCCATCTCAGAGGCAATTTTGCCGGGGAGGTCATTAATGAATATTAAGAACAATAGAGGTCCAAGGCTAGACCCCTGAGGCACTCCCGTATTTATATCAAATAGTTTAGGTGAACGGCTGTTGAGGACAACCTAGATTTTTCTCTTATCTAAGAAGGATTTAATTTTATTAAGTATTCTACCAGTGATACCGTATGATCTAATTCTCCTGAGGAGATCCTCATGCCATACCCTGTCAAAAACCTTAGATATATCTAGAGCTACGCTTTGCCATCCCCCGCTTTGCCCAGTGAAAGGTATATACGTTCAGATATAACGGTGAGGATGTCTGCTGTGGAACGGGCTTGTCTAAATCCATATTGTTTGTCAGTCAGATGTTTAGCATCTTTAAGGTGATGGAATAGAGCATGGTTAATTATGGTCGCAGATATTTTAGCGAAAAGTGGGAGGAGGCTAATTGGGCGATAATTTGATGGGTCAGTTCTTTCGCCAGAATTCTTGAATACTGCTACAGTTTTCCAACAGCCTGGAAAGCAGAATTCATTAAGGCATTTGTTGTAGAGTTTGAAGAGAACTGGAGCTACTTAGGCTGAACACTATTTTAATAGCACAGCTGGGATGAGATCGGGTTTACATGCTTTTGAAGTGTCAAGGTTTTTTATGATAGCATTCACCTGTGCAGGGGGGGTTAGATTGTCTAGCGTGGCGTCTGTCCGCAAAGGAAAGTCAGGCAGTGGGTGGTTGGAGGGTACAGTGTGAAGTTTGAGGCAAACCGTCTGGCAAGCATATTAGCTTTGTCGGTTGCTGAGCAAACAACTTCGTGATTGTTCGTTAGTGGAGGAATTGTTGATTGCCCATTATTTACTACACTGTTGTAGATTTTCCAGAAGTCACGCGTTCCTAATTTTTCTGCTTCGATGCGTTTTTTAGTGGTTTCAGTAAATTCTCTCTTAGCTGTCGCTATTTCTTTCTTAACGTTACATCTAGCTTCTATATACTTCTGTTTGTTTGAACTGGACTTATGTCGGTTAAATCTGCGGTATGCATGCTGCCATTGAGAAATGGCAGTTGCGCAAGTAGAAGTCAACCATTAGGGAGTGTGGGGCTTGCTATAAAATTTACGCATGGGAACATATGCTTCAATTGCCGTTTTGAATCAT
>NC_136496.1:9828772-9843772 GCF_053919585.1 Euprymna scolopes | reverse complement strand
CTACATCAATGACCTCCCTAAACACATCCTTAAATCATTCGTTGACATCTATGCTGATGACACGAACATCTACGGCAACACATCAAAGGCCATAAATGACAAAGTTCTCTCTTATTCTCTCTCCTCTGATCTCGAGTGGGGTAAGTAGTGGCTGGTTACCTTTAATGCATCTAAAACCAAACTCCTATCTTTACATCGTCAACACTCTGATCCCCATCTGGCATCAATTGAAATGGATGGCTCTCATCTAGGAGAAGCCCCATGTTTTGACAAGCTTCTGGGTTTGTCCTTTACTCTAGATCTGAAATGGAACACGTACATCAAGTCTGTTAAAAGGGCGCTGGAAAGATGGTGTGATCCTTCTACCGCTCCAGAAGATATCTCACTGCTGATGCAATTCTCTATCTATATTAAAGCCAAGTACGCCCAAGGATGGAATACTGCTGCCATATCTGGACAGGAGCTGTTAAAAGCAGACTATCCTGCCGTGACAGAGTACAAAATAGACTTCGTGGCTTAGTGGGAGGTGCCTTTTTGTCTACTCTACAACCTCTCTCCCACAGAAGAGACGTTGCGAGCCTATCCTTGTTTTATCGTTATTTCCATGGCAGGTGCTCGTCTGAACTCCAATCTCTGGTCCTCCCTCGCCAATCTTTCACAAAAAACACCCGTCTAGCTGAATCCACTGTGAAAAATTTCCCCCACTCTTTATCTGTGCCTAAATCAAAACGTGGATTCCATGAACAAAGCTTCTTTCTTAGAACTGCACGCCTATGGAACTCTGTTCCGTCTGCCTGCTTCCCACCTGACTACAACTTGGATGTCTTCAAGCCCAACGTTAGCAAATTCCTAATGAGCCGCCCTCTTAAGTAAACACTTCATCAAATCTTGACACTAACGTACTGTACTTGTAATAACCCTTATCCCTGAGATGCTTCCGGGCCTTTATAAGTTGTGACGACCGTGTAAAAAACACACACACATATATTTATATATATATATATATATATATGTATATATATATATATATATTGTCAAAGCTCATTTACTTAAGTCGTTGTGGTTTGCTTCCAATTATTAATATATCCTTTTCATCACACTAATTCGAACGGATTTAATTGCTTTGACCCTTGGAGTTTGATGAAGACTTAGAAAACATCACTCTTAACTAAATAACCGCCATCCCTTGCGACAGAATTCTTATCTGCGCACCAAACTCCTACTATGACCCGATTTCTGTAATTTTTTTCATCAGAGTTTCCAAGATCGAGCAGAGATGTCCTGCATTCACGCGTCTCTAAAAACATATAGGGTTACATCTTCCTACGTACCTACGGTATATTTTACTTTTCTCTAACTTCATAATGCTATATGTTATTTGCCTGTGGTACTGACTCTTTTAGTGGCTTTGGTACCGTAACCAATTCTCGTATCCTTCACCGCCTGCCTTTTTAAGTTATTGATTCAATACTTATCACTCTGTTTGGTTCCATCAGTTGCTGCCTGCTTTATTAACACCCGATTTCGCAGGATCAATTATTTAATTAATGCTTACCTGGAAAAATGTTTATCGACATTAAAAAAATTAACAAAAAGCAATTATCAAAAGCAGTTTCTTTCTTTTGGCTTATCATATCTGAAAAACTCTCAAAATACCCGTTTACGTAATTATCGATTTTCTCCCTCTCTAAAATATGTACTTATTTCTAGGCAAACCATCTGTCTCAACGTTGCATTTAATTTTTTGATGACTTGTTGATTTCCATTTTAATGTATCGCCCTAATTATAACTTTGAATACATACATTAAAGAGAGTTTACCATATTTGTTCAACATTATAAAACACATTTTCAAGAAATTCATTAATACATTTAACTATGATTTACACAAAACTTACGATTACAACTTTTTTCAAGAAAAAAATGTGTTTTTTATGTAAAAACAACAACAACAATAATAATCAAAGTCTGTAATAAAATTGTCCCTTTCCTGTTTTCCAAAACAAAAACGCACATTAAAAGCTGAAAAGTTCAAATGTGCTCAGAAAAATGCTTTTCATTTCTCTGCCTCTTTTTTTTTTTTTGCAATAAACGTGTTTCATTTTTAACAATAAAAAGTACATTCCAGTTTGATACATGTTACAAAATGTTTATTGCCAGATGACCGTTAAACAATTCCGCTCTGACCCACATTTCCAACTATAAAATGAATGACACCGATTTCTTCCTTCACACTATGTGTATATAAAACTGAATTGTTATTTTTTCACATTCTCTGTGTGTATGTGTGTATCTTTTAAAAACAAAACAATTCTTTTATCAATGATTTTCTAGCCAAATATTATAGTATTTTACCATGTTTTATGCAAAAGTAACTTACAACTGTCGTATTTACGTTTTCGCGTGCGTTACTTTTTTATTCTTATTATATTTTCCTTCAAGGCATATCGACATTTTTTCTTGTGAGAATGTATACTTTTTTCATTGTGCTTATGTGTGTATTTTATCTAGCGTTTTTCCTGTGTGTGCTTCTCTTATGTTTTTCTTCTTAATTTTTTTTTATTTCATCTGGCATCTTGTCTTTGTCTTTTTTTCAATGGACACTTACGTTGTTTTTCCGTGGTAGCGCGAAGTTTTTTTTTTTTTTTCAATTTATTCATGTTGAATAAAAGTGATCACGGTACCCAAAACGACGAATGTGTTGTATTGCCGCGTGTTTATATTGGAAATATAATACAAGATATACGAAGATGAAAGAAAGAAGACATTTATATAGTTCTGTGATGTTTCTTCTTAATATAGCAACTGAAAGAGGGGGCGACCAGTTCTTATAACACAGGAGGGGAAGAATCATTACTTATGATGGGGAGGGATACAGATCACTTAGATGGGTTATACAAAGTTCATTAAAAACGATGATGTCGAACTACCTTGAATTTGGTAGAATGACGACACGAAGACGCTCTAGTATCAGTCTGTTCCTGATGAGCTGCCATGTTGCATAGGATACCATATTAGAGAGAGAGAGAGAGAGAGAGAGAGAGAGAGAGAGAGAGAGAGAGAGAGACGGATTGGGACATGCATATTGATGAGGGGGAGAGAAGAGAGAAGACATCCTTTTACAGTTCTGTGGGCGTTCCTTCTTTTAACATATATTAGAGTGGAGAGAGATTGATCAGTTCTTTAACACCAGAAGGGACAGTTATTACTTAGATGGAGAGGGGGGCACATTACTTAGATGAGTTATACACAAAGTTCATTATAAAGATGAGTGGGAACAATGTTCATATAAATGATTTCACATTACCTTTAATTTGGTAGAAAGGCGACACGAAGACGGTAGTTACAAAAATATGAGATGTTCTTTTATTCCATTTGACCGGTCGAAATGATCACATCCAGGAATTCAAAGTCGACTACATAATTAAAACTTTCTCCTTCGTTTCCAAAGGGACCCCCCTCTAACCACTAAAGCTCTGTCTCCTATCTTCGTCTCCAACTCTGCCTAACTCATCTTCGACTCTCGCTCCTATATTGAGAATTAATTTCTGTCATGACGTCATACGTGTGTGAAAAAACGTGATCGATCCACGTGGCCTGAACAGGCGTGGTTCGCATATGTTCCCAAACCGTTTCTGCAGACAAAGGATTCTTACTAACCTACTTTTTCCTAACCTATTTTTCAACATCTTTAAATTGCATTGTTCTTTATTTTCTCTGACCTGATCAGTTCTTTAACACCAGAAGGGACAGTTATTACTTAGATGGAGAGGGGGGCACATTACTTAGATGAGTTATGCACAAAGTTCATTATAAAGATGAGTGGGAACAATGTTCATATAAATGATTTCACATTACCTTTAATTTGGTAGAAAGACATATATATATGCTGCAATATTATTGCTATGATGGGCGGGGTCAATTTAAGGAAAATAGGAAGCTTCTACTTGTAAACACTTGCGATAGGAACTGACCAATCAATTGGAGCTACGTTCTGCTGGAATCCAATCAGAAACAAGAATTGCTCCATAAAATTATTTAATTTTTGGCATTCAGGCACAAAATTGTTTCGTATAAACACGAGAAAGAAAGTTTGTTCTTTGCACGCAAAATTTTCAGATCCGACACTACTCTTCATCTACAGAACTGATCCAACCAACAACTCTTTATCTCCACGATTAGTGCAGAATTTTTGCCAATACTTACAAAACTGTTTAAGCGTTGCCTTAAGGAGAAGTGCTTTCCAACACCCTAGAAAACCTCATCAGTATGCCCTGTGTTTAAGAATTCAGGTGAAAATCATCTCCCTCTCTTAACAGACCAATAAGTTTCCTGTGTGTGAGGAGTAAGTTGTTGGAATCCATATTAAATAAAGAAGTAGTCAACCACCTCAGCAGAAAGAACCTTCTTAGTGACATGCAATATGGTTTCCGCTCTTCAAGACCTACAGCAAATGTGCTAACGGTTATAACTCATAGGATTAGTGAATCTCTTGATAAAGGCTTCCATTCCAGGTCAATTGCTCTTGACATATCGAAGGCCTTCGAGAAGGTATGGCATAAGTGCCTACTTCACAAGATTTCCAGCTACGGTATTACTGGAAATGCTTTCTCAATTATTAAATCATTTCTCTCCGATAGGCTCATATGAGTAGTGGTTGATAGGCACACATCAGAGGCACACAGTATTAATGCTGGAGTCCTTCAGGGGTCCATCCTGGGCCCAACTCTCTTCCTGATCTACATCTATGATCTCCCAAAACACATACTTAAATCATTCGTTGACATCTATGCTAATGATACGACCATCTCTGGCAACACATCAAAGGTTGTAAATGAAAAAGTTCTCTCTAATTCTCTCTCCTCTGATCTTGAACGTGTGGCACAGTGGAAGAAGAGGTG
Organism: Euprymna scolopes; assembly: GCF_053919585.1. NCBI lineage: Eukaryota > Metazoa > Mollusca > Cephalopoda > Sepiida > Sepiolidae > Euprymna > Euprymna scolopes. The sequence goes on along the minus strand of NC_136496.1, from coordinate 9,838,872 downwards.
GCTAGCTACGTTTAATGCATCCAAAACCAAGCTTCTATCTTTACATCATCAACTCTCTGATCCCCATCTGGCATCAATTGAAATGGATTGCTTTCGTTTTGGAGAGCCTCCATGTTTTGACAAGCTTCTGGATTTGACCTTTACTCCTGATCTGAAATGGAACACGTACATCGGGTTCGTTGCTAAGGGCACTGGTAAAATGGTGTGATCTTTCTACCACTCCAGGAGATATCTCACTACTGATGCAATTATCTATCTGTATAAAAGCTAACTACGTTCCAGGATGGAATACTGATGCCACATCTGGGTAGGAGCTGCTAAAAACAGCCTACCCTGCCTTGACAGAGTACAAAATAGACTTCGTAGCTTAGTGGGGATGCCCTTTTCTCTTCCCTGCAACATCTCTCCCACAGAAGAGACGTTGCGAGCCTATCCTTGTTTTATCGTTATTTCCATGGCAAGTGCTCGTCTGAGCTCCAATCTCTTGTCCCCTCTCGCCAATCATTCACGAGAAACACCCGTCTGGCTTAAACTACAGTCAATAATTTTCTCCACTTTTAATCTGTGCCTAAATCAAAAATTAGATTCCATGAGTATAGCTTCTTTCTCTGAAAGGCACAACTGTAGAACTCTCTTCCGTTTGCCTGTTTCCCACCTCACGTAAACTTGGATGTCTTCAAGTTTAACATAAACAAATTCCTGACAAATCGCTCCTTTAAGTAAGACACTATCAAATCTCCAATACTAATGATTACTACAATACTATCTCATTGATTACTGTACACGCAATAACCCTTATCCCTGAGTGACCTCCGTGCCTTGATAAGTGGTGATCTCCATGTATTTTTTTAAATAACAGTAACCTATAGAAAACTCTTCACAACCAGGACTAATACAGAACAGCTACACACCGACACTCTTAATTTCTAGGCCTTGAAGAGAACAGGTACCCGCCGAAAAATCTTTATTCCTACGCCTTGAAGAGAACAAGTACCCACCGAAAACTCCTCATTTCTAGACTTGAAGAGAACAGGTACACACCGACATCTCTTTATTTCCAAGCCTAGTACAGAACAACTTCTTATAGAAAACTCTTAACATTCAGGACTAGTGCAGAACAGCTTCCCGCCGAAAACTCTTCATTTCTTGGCCTTGTACAGAACAGCTTTCTACAGAAAACTTGTAACCGGGAGTGAATTTTATTATGAATTTTTTCCTATACAAGTAAAGTAGCGGCAATTATCGGTGTGGGAGATTTGCATTATTTTAAGTTATTTCCACTGCATGCATGTACATGTTTTGAAACATGGACGTGCTTGTTTTCTGGAGGTTTTATATAACTCTTATGTAAGGCCACTTCATTGCTGAGGTTTTTGGTGCCGCTGATGTAAGATTTGATGTTGAGCATCATAGTGCATACACTACATTTCTCGAGTTGCATTATATATTTTTTTATAATTTGAAGGTTCTTTCTTGTGTTTTTAAATACCTATGTCTATTATTATATAAAAAAAATCACGTTGTTGGTTGCTGCATTTTGTAACCTTTTTTTATAGCTTTTTGGTTTAATTTGGAGAATGGTAGGATGTGTTTTAAGTTTTGGGGTTGGCGTTTACTTTTTATTTTTTTTCTTATGTTAAATATGTTGTTTTGTTTAGCGTTCTGCGTGAGTAGGATAAGGTTTATGACAAGAGTTCTGGGTTGTTGGTATTGCATGGAGAGACGTATGACAGAATTTGTTCTTTTTGAGTTGTCTCAGTTGGTCTACTGGTATTTTCTGCCAGTTCGATACTATTACTTTTTAGTTATGGTAGGTATCCTATTTGTTGCAGATTTTGCGTCGGGGAGGTAGGGTATGAATTTCAGACATTTTCAAATGAGTGACGTTTAAAGTGGATATATTGTTGGTGTCTCTGGGTTTGTACAGAATGCTATGCATTTTTAATAGAATGTTAAGAAGAGGTTATAAAGTGGAGCTTTCTTGTAGTGCTTAGTGGATTTGTGAGGGTTTGAGTATAGTGTTGAAGTCTTTGATGTCCAGACATGTGGGTTTTCAAAAGATAAAGCTATAGTCCAGGTATGTTTTCCAACATTCAATGAAGAGTGTATCGGAATTGTGTGCATATACCTACTATATCCTTTCATAAAGAGTCTATTTTGTGTAAGCTAGTTTAAGGCATTACACTTGACGTCTATATGCCATGCATAGATATTCATATATTATTTAAAGTCCTATTCTATCACTTAAAATTGATTTATATCTGATTTATATTGATTTAGGTATATTTATTATAGTCTCTTATTTTTTGTATTTAACTACATTATAGATTATCTTTGTTACCCCTTTGTTTTACTGTATTCCGATTGTGAAATATAAAGCTTAGCGTGTTTACTAGAGGCAACCTTAGAGATTGGCAAACTTAGAGATTGGCACCATTCCTCGTATAACCGAGTTTCTCTTGAGAGATTGCACAAAATCCCTGGCCCTGATGGAGGGGGACTAAGGATCGTTGTGTTTCTATGAGGACAATAAGCGCAATGCAGGATCTGTACACACAGTTATTCGTGAAGAACTTTAGATGCAGAGGATCTGCACGAAATGTGTCCAAATAGTGCTGAGAGAAGATCAGAAGGATAGTCAGACCTTTCTTCCTGTGACTTTTGATAAACCCCTAATCTCAAGAAAAACCTTAAATGCTATCGTTATAAAGAATAGAGGGGATGAAAGCGAATGTGACTATGGTCATTGACACGCGGACATGAGGACATCGATGGGGCGTTTCAGAAGTTGTTGGGGGATATAACAAGTGCATAACAGCTGGAGGAGGTTACTTCGAAGGGGACTTGAGTTTCATATTCGTGCTATCAATATAAGTATCCATACGTAAAATGACGGGAAATTTAATGAAGTCACCTTGTACTATTTAATAAATAATACAGTAATATGTGATACACTTCTTTTTTCAGTTTTTCTTTTAATTGTTTCGTTTAATTTTTCAGTTTTGATCCGTTTTTATATTTTTACTACATAAATATCTGCTTCTTGAGACGAGTTATTTCCATGCGCGTAGGCGAATGAGGTATTTGTCAACCCTGCCGTTTAATCTTTCTCAAAAGGAAGTTTATATTCAAATAATATTGGCCTGTTAGTGCCTAACGTTTAATGAATGAAATAGCAGTATTATATGACCCGTTTGGCAAGATATCAAGCTATGTCGGTACGAAGGACACACGGACACACTGCACATTATCGCCTTTTCTCAGTCTCTTTGTCTCTATCTATATATTAGTGATGTTCGTTAGCATATACACTGATTATTCAAGAGAGTGCAGTTCATTTATTTTTATATTCATATCACTAGCCTCCATTTAGACTCGACATCACCTGCCCGTATAATCGTGAAGCGAGTGTGTGGAAATCACAACCCACGTCTCCCAAGTCGGTACTATTTAACTAAAGTAATAACAAAGGCCAGGATGGCTGGAAACAACGTCGATATAAACGGAAAGTAGATACAGGACCTTGTATTCCCAAAATGTAACCCTTATTCGTAATGTTCCAGCGTGATTACTTGGCACTTGTAGTCTCCTAGCGATTAAGGGAAAACTATAAGCTGGTTTCCGTTTTCTCGTACATCTTTGTGTAGAAGCTAACAAAACTGAGTCTTCGGGTAGTGCTCAACTGCGCTCGCTCTGATTATAAGGTATATACGTTCTCATGAGCGTGCGTGTACGAACAATTTATCTGCTAAATAAATATCACTCTATTAATGTCTATGAATATCACAGAAAAAGAGAATAAAAAGTGCTTGTGAGATTCAGGACTAAATTAACGAGTAAGACACGTCCGTTAGGAGCGCAGGAATAGATCTCCTATTGAACGTGCACTCATTGACACGCACATGCACAGCACGAATGCATGCTTGATCGAAAACACAGGAAACTGCATTTCCATTCGAAGTACATTCTTCCTGCTGCAATGCACTTGTACCATTCGAACATCTGCTGGAAGGCGTGATGGAATTCATCTTGTTTTAGCCTGTCAATGACCATGATAACAGGCTTTTCCATCTGCTCATTTGTCTCATAACTACATCCTCTTTAGTTTTCGTTGAGCTTGCAAATAACTAAAGGCCACGGGGAGCAAGGTCTGGACAATAAAGAGGATGAAAAAATGTGTTGATGCTCATCTTGACCAAATAGTCTGTGACAGGATTCGACTTGTGGACTCCACTCTTTGGACAAACTTTGCACAGATGATGCCCATTTTAAGATCCTAAGGAAATATATTTTACTATAGTGTATTCTTTGTCTTGCATGCAATAAAAAAGTTAAGTTTTTCAAATCACGAATTTTAATTTCCTAAATTATGATATATATCCACACACACATATATATATGTATATATATATATGTATATATATACATATACATATATATATATGTATATGTATATATACAGTGACGTAAAAATCGCCCTTGTCAATTTTTTAAAAACCTCAAATTTAAGCTAAATTGATTGTAACCGTTTACCTAACCTATACTTACTTTTGGTCACCCTTAATTTCCCTATAATATTTTTTGTTCATATTTGACATTTTATTGAAATATCCTTCTGTGCACCTCAGTTAAAAAATAACTACAATCAAGAAAGAAAACAGAAACTCCGCGGCAACGAATGAGCTTAAAACCAGTTTTAAATATCAATCTTTTAGGCAAGAAATCATCTCTTATCGTAATTGCCTCGTCATTTTTTTAGTGATAATCATGAGATCATCAATCGGGGGTTCGGCAACAGATTGAAGTATGGTGAGAACACGATGCGAATGATTGTGTAAAAGCACCAAAACAACGGCATTGTTCGTGTTGCCCCTTAACCTGGTCGTCCTAAAGTTACATCTTACAGGGAAAACAATAATCTCAAGATCCGACCCCTCAGAAAAAATCTGAAATGGCTCCACAAATCCAACAACAGTGTAATCTTGTAATTCTTTCAACAGTTAAGAACAGGTTGAAGACATATTATTTTCGATTCCGTGTTACAAGATACAAGCCAACGATTTCTGTTAAGAACAGAAGGCGCTGTGTGGACTCGCCAGATACAATTAAGACCAGTAATCTTCATATTGGTCGAAAGTGATTTTTAGCGAAGGATGGAATACTGTTGCCACATCTGGGCAGGAGCTGCTAGAAAGGACTTGTCCTGCCTTGATAGAGTTCAAAATAGACTTCGTAGCCTCGTAGGAGATGTCCTTTTCTCCTCCTTGCAACCTCTATCTCACAGAAGAGATGTTGCGAGTTTGTCTCTGATGTATCGTTATTTTCATGGAAAGTGTTCAACTGAGCTTCAATCTATGGTCCCCCCTCGCAAAACTTTCACAAGAAACACTCGTCTAGCTGTAAACACTATCAATAATTTCCCCCACTCTTTATCTGTGCCTAAACCTAAACGTAGATTCCATGAACAAAGCTTCTTTCTTAGAACTGCACGCCTGTGGAATTGTCTTCCGTTTTCCTGCTTTCCGGCTGACTACAATATGGTTGTGTTCAAGTCTAAAGTAAATAAGTTCTTGATGAGTCGTTCCATATAAGTTATTAAATTTACCAAATTTTCATTACTAATGATTACTATATTGACCAATTTCTACTGTACACTCTTTAACCCTTATCCTTGAGTGGCCTCTGGGCCTTGATAATGTGGTGATGCCTATGTAAAAAAAACAAAAAAACAACAAAAAAAAACGTTCAAAAGACAAGGCAGCGATGGTAGGCAAAGAAAGGGCGGGCTTTTACTCTTAGGTGTACAGATTCACTGCTGCAAGGTTGTGGGTGTTCACTGTTGGTTTGGGGTGTTATTAGTGTAGTTCGCTTGAAAGGTTTAATTAATTCGTACATTAATTTGTTGACTAAGCATTTTCTACCTTACTTGGACCGAAATTCGGATATTAACCCCATCTTCATGCAGATGAATGCTCCCATTACCACAGCTGGCAATGTCAAGAGGTTCATTGAAGAGTATGATTTCTGCGTTTGTATTGGCTTGCTTAATCTTATCGAAAAACTATGGCACTAAATAACGCAACAATAACGTAATGAGGTAATTATAAATCTTGAAGAACTCTGGACAAAAATTAAATAGTAGGGCGCCCTTCCATTGGTGTAGTGCCGGATATTAATTCAGAGAATCCCCAAAAGATTACAGGCTTTCAAATCGCAGAAGTGCTACGCTACGAAATAAGGCCATTGTGTTTCTGTTTTATTTGTGTTGTATTTATGTTCTAAAATCCTATTTGAATAATAATTTTCATTGTGCGGAGTTTTTTTTTTACCTTTTGATTTGAAGTTTATTATTAAAATGTCTGTGAACACTAAGATACTTACAATTAAAATCATATATAAACTAATAAAATTAGAGAGGAATAAAAGGCAAATCTGATGAGGTATAGGTTGTTTAAAAAGTTACATTCAATCTAGTGTCAATTTGTGGTTTTTGAAAAATGACAAATGATGCCTTTCTCTATTTGCACCACTGTATATATATATATATATATATATATATATATATATATATATATATATGTATATATATATATGCGTTTACTTTAAACATATTCATGTTTATAATGTATGTATTAAATATCTCCATCTTAAAATTGCAACGGGTTTTAAGTTCAATGAAAATTGATTTTTACGTTCAAAGCATATGCAATTTTATTAAACATTCGAAATCAGGCATTTACCCTTAATTTATATTTATATGGTTTAGATTACTCCGTCTTCTTCATGTTTCATTGAATGGCATATACGAAACAAATCATCAGAATCAAAGGATTAATTCGTCCATGAATAATAATATACATTCTTCCTGGTTCTAAAAAGAAAGGTAAGTGTTTAACGGAATTGGCAAACAAAAAAAGAAAAAAAACATAAAAATTCGAAATACGGGAAAACAGTACAAAACAATCACTTTTTGTATATAAACACTGAAAAAAAATGTCATATTTAAATTATATTGAGCTATAAACATTCAAAGATTTTACACACACACACACACACACATATATATATATATATATATATATATATATATATATATATATATATATATATATATACTGTTTGGTGGTGAAAAAGAGTTATGATAATAAATAATAAAGTAAATATAAAAAATATAAGAATAAAACCAGATCGTTTTAAAATCTTTGGAGTAAATAATGCACGTAAAAAAACGCTGAATTCCGATAAAAATGTCTTATTTTAGTCAAGATTAAAATCTTAAATTAATCATGTAAAAAAAGTACCCAATTTGCAGCTTTCGAGTGCGATGTAGTAAATGAATATGTAATTATAACAGTTTATTTTAAAAAAAATCTAGACTCGATTATTAAAATTGCTTATATAATTTGGATAATAAAATATGGGAATAATAATAATGCATTCAAATGCGTTGGATAAAATAATTCGTTGAATGACAAAAAATACGTTAAATTCTAAAATTAAATCAGTAGAAAATAAGAACTTAATCTCGTCGTATTAGATTCGCCATTGACAAATGTTTAATATTACGAAAATGCCAGTTGCCATCAGATTTCCAAGAACGTTACACGTAAACGACGGTATATCTCCACACTGATGACTTAAAATAAAAACGACTTTAAAAAAAGACAGTATTATCCATTACTGTGTTACTGGATTCTATATTGATTTAGATTATTCACTTTTAATTCACACTTTCTTTATAAAAACTGCACACAGAATTACAAAAAGCATGCTCTAAATAACTATCACCTAATTCCAGACGAGATAAATAATCTTAATATAAATCACAGGCTCTACGCGAAGCCGGAAATTTAGCAAATATCACTTGTCACAAGAAAACAGGACAAAATGCAGAAGTTGCCATTCCCCTCCTCCTTGAATTTTACTTTATATAACTATCCGTCAGATACCCCCACCTCACCCCATAGCTATCTATTGAGACATTCGCAACGAAACATCAACGCATAAGCCCATACACGTAGCAAACAAGGCCTCCCTAGCCCCCATGCGTCATCTAGTCATTCACGACACGTGTCAAAATATGATCGGAAGCATGCCAGACATCTCACCTCACAACTCCAAATAAAGCAGCATGCGAAAAAAAAAAACTTTTCGCACGAATTACCTTGAGGCACAAAAAAGTCAGTTGGGCAAAAGTGGGGGATGCCCTTTTCTCTTCCCTGCAGCCTCTCTCCTACAGAAGAGACGTTGCGAGCCTGTCTTTGTTTTATCGTTATTTCGATGGCAGGTGCTCGTCTGAGCTCCAATCCGTCGTCCCCCCTCGTCAATCTTTCACGAGAAACACCCGTCTGGCTGAAACTACCGTCAATAATTATCCCCACTCTCTATCTGTGCCTAAATCCAAACGTAGATTCCATGAGCAAAGCTTCTTTCTTAGAACTGCACGCCAGTGGAACTCTCTGCCGCTTGTCTGTTTCCCACCTGACTACAACTTGGACGTCTTCAAATCCAACATAAACAAACTCCTGACAAACCACCCCCTTAAGTAAGACAATCTATAAAAAAAAACAATACTAATGATTACTACAATACTATCTCATTGATTATTGTACACACAATAACCCTTATCCCTAAGTGGCCTTCGGGCCTTGATAAGTGGTGCCCCACAGGTAAAAAAAAAGTAATCACGTTGATAAACGAATGTCAACCAAAAAAATGTGATTGCCACTAGCGAATGCAATTTGCATGGTGAACAAATAGCCGCCCCAATTCGAATATTGTTCATCGAGTCGAAAAGGAAATATAAAAAATCTATGAATACACGTTGGTTCAGATACGTTGGAATGATATTTCCCTCCAATTGGGGGAGACCCAGTAAGTTTGCTCGCCGACTCGTCTTTACGTCGGCGGTTGAGAAATAAACAAGAAAAGAAAAACAAGCGAAGACAGGTGGATACACGAACATTGAAAAGCACCGAATTGCATATCGTCGAAACTGGATCGCGCCATATTATAAACATTGGATTAATAACCTTTCCTCGGACACCATCGATTTTGGTGCAACTTCCTAACAGCTAAGTGTCTTGCAATATCGTCTAACTCTCTCACCCCCGCTCTACTTCGTAAATATTGACCTACTGAACTTAATTGTTATTTTTGTTATTTTGAATAGTTTCTGCTTGCCTCATATGACATCGCTATTGTTCATACAAAAAAAGAAAAAAAGAAAAAGAAAATATAACATACAAAAAAGAAAAAAAGAAGCAATGGTTATTTGAACATTTTATTTTCGTGGCCACAACTTCTTGACACTGTCGGCACGTTTTCTTTTATTATTATATTTTTATTGTTCTTTTGTTTGTTTGTCGAATTTTAATGTACAATAAAATGACGTGTATATAATACACACACGTATATAGCTATGTTGTTACGTCATTTCGGTGACTGGTATTTCGTCAACCGTTAATATCATTGGAATGTTCCACGACAGAGTTACTGCTCAGAATCGTGGTAAAGTGCTACTTTGGCGTCAAAATTCTACGGCTAGCCCGTTACGTTTTTTTTTTCTTTCTAAGATACGATTTCGGGGATGTATTCCCTTTTGTGGATTTATCAACTGCGATGTACCGTCATAGGATGAATCTCCTTTATCCCCAATTACACTACAATATCATTTTTCCGCTCTTTATTACTCTATCTGTTCTCAACATTATTGTTATTTGCGGTGTAATTATGACCTAAGATCTTTTTTTATTAGACCTGCACTACTTATATTTTCAGAATGATGTTTTTTTCTGTTTAGATCAAAATTATTCATAAATGTGCTATAGTGAAATTTTTCCTTTCGAAGCATGTCGCAATGTTTAGCTTTTAATCTTTCATCAATACATTGTCAGGAGAATATTTAACGTTGATTGGGCGAACGAGCTGATAGCTGTTGGTAGTAATAGACCAGGCCGTTTGTGCACAGTGGGGAGAGAGAAGTGTCCGATGTTGAAGTGGGGGTATGGTGAGAAAAGAATGTCGGGGTCACAATAAGCATTTAAAATGTTTTCGATGGATTGGAATGAAATCAATTTTAGTACAGGCTTCTGAGTTGA
>NC_136496.1:9808772-9821272 GCF_053919585.1 Euprymna scolopes | reverse complement strand
TTTAATTTTCTATTTGATGTCTGTTTTTCCATTGAGAATTATGAAACTTTATTCAAGTTTCATTTATTCTTGTTGATTTTGCGAGCCTTAGTAAATGATTCCTCCATATATCACCTTACATCATTATATATATATATATATATATATATATATAAATATATATATATATATATATTAGATTCTCAAACTGATTTTTTTTGTATAAACTCACCATTTATTAAGTTGCCTGACGAGGACTTCCGGTTTTAACCGACCATTTTTACAAAACAGTAGCATTTAAAGTGTCAGGATCATGTAAATTTCTTATATTACTAAAAATATATTGTCAGTAATCTGATTAAATACGTTACTTATCACTCTTGAAGACCTTAAACATATATATATATAGATATATATATAAATATATATATATATATATATATAGTCATCAACACTAACACTTCATACGCTAACGGTAATTTTTATATCACTTCCCAAATGCTACCCACATGATAGAGGCATTACACACACACACCCACACACCCACGCGCATATATATATATATATATATATATATATATATATATATATACGCACAAATATATATACAATATATATATAAATATATATATATATATATATATATATATATATATATATATATAGTCTTTCTCAGTCAAATATATATAGCTTCTTCCAGTCAAATCATTCACTCGTGCACGTGGTATGTTTTGCTACGCCCACGATGTCTGATGAATTGCTAGGGTTTACCTCTACCTCCTTTTGGGATAAAGTTTTTGAATCAAACGATAAGTGAGAGGTAACGCCTACAGAAACCTCCAAATTAGCTTAGCTTCTGCTGACTGCGGTATTAATGACCTATCCGCGTGTTGACTATGCTCTGTTGCCAAGTTACTAAATTCCAGTCATGGTTTAATGACATTAAAGGGTGTAGAAAGAACTCCTACAAGCTGTGGTGAAGGCAAACCTTCTAGGAGAGGACAAAGGAAAGGGACAAAAGAATACACTGTTGGAAACTGCTGGAAATGTTATCGCACGATTTCTATTAACTAGGTTACTGGAAGATGTTTGTCTTAATGTTATTCCAGAGTACAGAGTCAAAATGTGGCAAAGGGACTATGAATATAATAGGCCAGGAGAAATGCATAAGGCAGCACATGGCTCTGTATCAAATATGTGTAGATCTGACCAAAGCATTTGCCACGGTAAACACGGATGATCTCCAGTTGGTCTTAGAAAAAGTCTGCTGTCCTTCAACTTTTGTAGAATATTCAAGGAATTGCACAGGGACATGAAAGTTGGAATTTTCTTTAACGGAAAATTGTCTAATGAAATCGCAGTTGACTTTGGTGGAAAACAGGGTGGTATTCCTACCCCTACTCTATTCTCTATATTTTTGCTGCTCTACTTGCTAATGCGTTTCAAGGTTGTAACAAGAGTGCCATGTCCAGGTCTCGAACCACAAGTCGCATTTTTAATCTTAGAAAGTTAAATTCCAGAACCAAGCTGCATCAAGTCTATGTTAAGGAGCTACTGTATATTTACGATGCTGCTTTTTTTTTTGTTTCGTTTTTTTTTTTGTCGCAAACCGAGGCTGATATGCAGAATATTATTGATCGATTTACTGATTTCTACACTAGCTTTGCTCTAAAGATCAGTCTGCCTAAAGCAACAGTTGATGTTCACTCTTGTACTGGGTCAGTCATCTGCGGTACCGAACATCATGATATGTGGTGTTTGGCTAGGAGAAGTCGATTCGGTTGGCTTACTTTGGTAGTTCTCTGTCAAGTGATGTCTTTCTTGACGCTGAAATCAACAGACGAATTCAGAAGGCCACTGTATCTTTTGGAAAGTTAAAGAATATAGTGTGGTCTGGGCATGGCATCACAGCAGAAGGCTCTGCATTTACAAGACCTGTATGCTAACCACACTGTTGTATACATCGGATACATGGACATTGCATCAAAAACACATTAAATGGTTTGAACGATTTCACCAACAATGCTTGAAATGTATGTTAAACGTCAAGTAGCAAGTATAAGTACCCGCCACTGAGGTCCTTGTTGAGTACTGAGACCATTACAATCAGATATCACGTGTTTCAAATGGGTGATTGTAGGTTGTTGAAACAATTTTTCCATGGGGAGCTGAAAAAAAGGGAGCGCCCTCAACATAAGCTTATGAAGAAAATTCAGGGACGGCAAAAAGTCCTGCAAATTAACATCGACACTTACTCTGCTGAAGTGGCGAAAGCTTGTACATAAAAGTTTTGATGCTCTAGAGAAAAGAAAGCAGACTACAATATGAAGCGAGAGCTGTGCAAAGGTTTAATTGATGGTCTTAACTATAACACACCGAACTAGAAATGCGACACTAGTAAACGAGTGCTTCTGTCAAAAGTTGGCTATGTCAACTACCTCAAGTCACCCCAAACCCCTGTTCTAATCAACATGGTATCTATTAGTTCGAACTAAACGGACTTTTAAATATGCAACAAAGTGTGCAGATCCACTGTTGGTTTGAGAAGATATATGATTGTTCATAGAAATACCCTTCAGCATCCAGAGGAAGTTAATCCAGTGCAAATTGATCAATTTGTATGTCACATCTGCTTAAGGATGTGCAAATATACTGCAGCGCTGTCTGAGATGACATGGACGACGAGATGAGAGGAACTCCATATGACAGCGATTAGCTGCAAAAGTTCCGCAATCATCACATACACACAAACCCCCTCCCCCAGATACACACACACACACCCACACACACACACACACATATATATATATATATATATATATATATATATATATATAATGAAAATGATGGAAATAGTATTCCGACAAAATAGAGAAAATAAAAAGGAACAAACCGTATTATGTGTTATCAACGTTTTGTCTTTATTTCGAGATTCCTCTAGATGAATGAGATTAAGAAACAAAAAATACCAGTACAAAATATTTTAAAATGTTTCACGTGCACAGTGTGATGCAGTTCTATTTCAGAGAAACGGAAAAAAGACGTTGGAAATTCAAAAAGGAGGGCGAGGGCTGGCGCTGTTAAAGAGAAGAAATGTTAGTGACGTCATATAGTCGTTAATGTAATTTTAAAACTATGAACCCAAGTTAATATTCTTATTGGGAAAAAGATATATCTGTTGAAATTCAAATATAAGTTTGTAACAGAAATAAAATGAGTGTTTTTTATGTAATTTATTGATTGAAATTATGTGTTAATTATTACAGGGCGTGTTTGAATGGCGTGAGAAAGTTAACCTGTGTCTACAGTTAAATAATGTTCTTTTAATAAAAGTTTAATTATTAATGTCGCTATGTTATAGAAACGTCCACGTTGTTTAATAGTGCTTGAAATTGCGATAAGCGCAGATTCAAGAAGTCTCCGGCGTGGTTTATTTGAAATAAATTTACTTAGTTTTGCTTGTTTAAAGTTAAAGGTGTTGTTATGTTGCAATAAATGAGAGAATAATGCACTTAGAGAATTGCTATTTTTTATACCTCTTTTATGTTCATTGAGCCTTTTTTTCAATTTACGATGAGTTTCACCAACGTACTTATGATGGCAATTATGGCAAAAGTAGTTAAATTTATTTCAAATAAACCACGCCGGAGACTTCTTGAATCTGCGCTTATCGCAATTTCAAGCACTATTAAACAACGTGGTTTCTATAACATAGCGACATTAATAAGTAAACTTTTATTAAAAGAACATTATTTAACTGTAGACACAGATTAACTTTCTCACACCATTCAAACACCCCCTGTAATAATTAACACATGATCTCAATCAATAAATTACATAAAAACACTCATTTTATTTCTGTTACAAACTTATATTTGAATTTCAACAGATATATCTTTTTCCCAATAAGAATATTAACTTGCGTTCATAGTTTTAAAATTACATTAACGACTATATGACGTCACTAACATTTCTTCTCTTTAACAGCGCCAGCCCTCGCCCTCCTTTTTGAATTTCCAACGTCTTTTTTCCGTTTCTCTGAAATAGAACTGCATCACACTGTGCACGTGAAACATTTTAAAATATTTTGTACTGGTATTTTTTTTTACAAGGGTGTCACCACTTATCAAGGCCGAGAGGCCACTCGAGGATAAGGGTTAATAGGTATACATTAGTCATTGTGATTTTAGCATAGTAAACAGTGGGAATTTTCAAACTTGGATCACTTAGGGGGACGATTCAATTAGAACTTGTTCACATTGGACCTTTTTCTTTTTTTTAATAGGTATCAACTCATTATCAAGGCCAAGAGGCCACTCAAGGATAAGGGTTAAAGAGTGTACAGTAGAAATTGGACAATATAATAATCATTAGTAATGAACATTTGGTAAATTTGATAACTTATATGGAACGGTTAATCAAGAACTTATTTACGTTAGACTTGAAGACAACCATATTGTAGTCAGCCGGAAAGCAGGAAAACGGAAGACAATTCCACAGGCGTGCAGTTCTAATAAAAAAGCTTTGTTCATGGAATCTACGTTTAGGTTTAGGCACAGATAAAGAGTGGGGGAAATTATTGATAGTGTTTACAGCTAGACGAGTGTTTCTTGTGAAAGTTTTGCGAGGGGGGACCATAGATTGAAGCTCAGTCGAACACTTTCCATGAAAATAACGATACGTCAGAGACAAACTCGCAACATCTCTTCTGTGAGATAGAGGTTGCAAGGAAGAGAAAAGGACATCTCCTACGAGGCTACGAAGTCTATTTTGAACTCTATCAAGGCAGGACAAGTCCTTTCTAGCAGCTCCTGCCCAGATGTGGCAACAGTATTCCATCCTTGGACGTACCTGGCTCTTATATAGATAGAGAACTGCATCAGCAGTGAGATATCTACTGGATCGATAGAAAGATCCCACCATTTTACCAGCGCCCTTGGCCACAGATTTGATGTACGTGTTCCATTTAAGATCAGGAGTAATGGTCAAGCCCAGAAGCTTGTCAAAACTTGAGGCCTCCTGAAGACGAGAGCCATTCATTTCAATTGATGCCAGATTTTGGATCAGAATGTTGATGATGTAAAGAGAGAAGCTTGGTTTTAGATGCATTAAAAGTAACCAGCCACTCCTTTCCCCATTGTACTACATGCTCAAGATCAGAGGAGAGAGAATTGGAGAGAACTTGGTCGTTTACTCTCTTAGATGTGCTACCATAAATGGTAGTGTCGTCAGCATAAATGTCTACAAATGATGTAAGGATGTGATTTGGAAGATCATTAATGTAGATCAGGAAAAGAGTTGGGCCCAGGATGGACCCCTGAGGGACACCGGCATTAATACTGTGGGCTTCTGATTTTTGCCCATCAACTACTACTCTTATGAACCTATCAGAAAGAAATGATTTAATAATTGAGAAGACATTTCCAGCTATACCATAGCTAGAGATCTTATGAAGTAAACCTTTATGCCATACCCTATCGAAGGCCTTAGATATGTCAAGAGCAATTGCCCTAGAAAGGTTGCCTCCGTCGAGAGATTTGCTAATCCTATGGGATATAACTGTAAGCACATCTGCTGTAGATCTAGCAGATCGGAAACCATATTGAGTGTCACTAAGAAGGTTATTTTTGTTGAGATGGTTGATTAGTTCTGTATTTAACACAGATTCCAGCAACTTACTCATGACGCACAGGAGACTTATTGGCCTGTACTGAGAGGGGGATTACCGATCAACTGAATTCTTAAATACAGGGCATACAGATGAAATTTTCCAGGGAGATGGGAAACTATTCTCCTTAAGACAACGTTTAAATAGTTTTGTAAGTATGGGCGCTATTTCAGGTTGAAATTGTTTTAGTACTATAATTGGAATACCGTCCGGGCCAGTTGCTTTACTGGAATCAAGGTTTTTGATTAGCTTGGCAACATCACGTACATATATACGTATATCACATAGTGTGTTTCTTAATCTCATTCATCCAGAGGAAGTCTCGAAATAAAGACGAAACGTTGATGAACACATAATATGGTTTGTTCCTTTTTATTTTCTCTCTCTCTCTCTCTCTCTCTATATATATATATATATATATATATACATATATATGTATATATATATATATATATATATATAAATATGTGTGTATGTATATATATTCAAGCACGTCTAATTAAACATGACAAAGTTTGTTTTTCTGATTTTTTTTACATGGAGGTCACCACTTATCAAGACCCGGAAGCCATTCCGGCATAAGGGTTATTGCGTGGACAGTAATCAATTGGATAATATTGTAGTAATCGTTAGTATTGGAGATTTGATAAAGTGTTTACTTAAGGGAGCGAGTCATCAGCAATTTGTTTATGTTGGATTTGAAGACATGCAAGATGGAAAACAGGCAAACGGAAAAGAGTTCCACAGGCATTCACTTCTGCGAAAGCAGCTTTGTTCATGGAGTCTACGTTTTGATTTAAGCACAGTAAAAGAGTGGGGAAAATTAATGACAGTGGTTTTAGCTAGACGGGTGGTTATCGTAAACGATTGGCAAGGGGTGACCAGAGATTAGAGCTCAGACGAACACTAGCCATGGAAATAACGATAAAACAAAGACAGGCTCGCAACGTCTCTTCTGTGGAAGAGAGGTTGCAGGGAAGAGAAAGGAGCATCCCGCACAAAGCCACGAAGTCTATTTTGTACTTCTCCAAGACAGGATAGGCTGTTTTTTAGCAGCTCCTGTCCAGATATGGCAGCTGTACTCCACCCTGAGCGTACTTAGCTTTTATACAGATAGAGAATTGCATCAGTAGTGAGGTATCTTCTGGAGCGGTAGAAGGATCCCACCATTTTCTCAGCGATCTTGGCAACAGACGTGATGTAGGTGTTCCATTTCAGATCAGGAGTAAAGGTCAAACCCAGAAGTTTGTCAAAACCCGGAGCCCCCTAGACAAGAGCTTTCCATTTTAATTGATGTCAGATGGAGATCAGAGCGTTCATGATGTAAAGATAGTAGCCTGGTTTTAGATACATTAAAAGTAACCATTTCATTGAATATCTTTAGAGAGAGAGAGAGAGAGAGAGAGAGAGATACGGGGGAGAAACGTAGAAGAAGAAAGAGATAGATAGATGTAATTAATCTACACCTATATATATATATATATATATATATATATATATATATATATATATATATATATATAACTACTTCATTTACTCACATAAACCTAATATAGGAAAGTATAGATTTATGCGTAAACTTTAAGTATTTACTTCAAAAGTGTTCAATACGTAGGTAGAACTAGTTAGTAATTTATAAAATATATATGGCGATTAAGCTACACTGAATATTCTGCGTTTCATCCACTATAGGATTCATCAGGCTTATGCGCGAATTCTATGGTTGTTTCTTGTTTCTATATATGTTGAGGATTTCTAGTTAGCCTATCAGCTTTCTAGTATCCACCGCGCCCCTTCCTATCAGCCAATGGGCATGCATTTTATTTGAACAAAGGATTTATATATGTTGAGGATTTCTAGTTAGCCAATCAGCTTTCTAGTATCCACCGCGCCCCTTCCTATCAGCCAATGGGCATGCATTTTATCGAACAAAGGATTTATATATGTTGAGGATTTCTAGTTAGCCAATCAGCTTTCTAGTATCCACCGCGCCCCTTCCCCTCTCTCTCTCTCTCTATATATATATATATATATATATATATATATATATATATATATAACATAATAGATAGATAGATGTATGGAAGGAGAGAAGAGGAAAAAACAGAGTGAGAAACTAATACAGAGAATGAGTGTGAAAATATGATCATTACATATATGTGCGTGAATGATTTTTTTCCCTAACTACATTGCAGCTTATTAAGCATCTAAGCACGCAATATAGCTAGAACGCATTGTAAGCAGTTAAGAGAATTACAGTGCGACTATTGACCATTGTTTGCGCATTTATTTCTTCGATGAGAAATGTTTGGCGCTTAGTAGATGTCCTAAATTCGACCGGAATTGAAATTGATCGCTATTTTTTAATCTCATAAAACGGCAGCAAATTGTTCTGTAACAATTTGATAAAAGCGTTACGGACGTTGAAGCAATTGAAACTTTGAAAATATAAACGAGAAAAATTATTTAAATGTCAGACTTAATACCGCCTATTGCAATCAATTACCACGTGTATAATACATTTTAGTTGATGAGTGAAGCATAGATGTGGAAAAACGAATGAATCTCTCTAAATATAAATTAAGTGTGTGTATATATATATATATATAAATATATATATGCATATATATATTATATATATAATATAATATTATAATATATATATATATACTTTTATCTATCTATCTATCTACCTCTCCTATCTCTCGCTTTCTATATATATATATATATATATATATATATATATATATATATATATATATATATATATATATATATTATATATATATATATATCACCCTTGATGCAATTCTCTATCTGTATAAAAGCCAAGTACGTCCCAGGATAGAGTACTGCTGCCACATCTGGGTAGGAGCTGATAAAAACAGCCTATCCTAGCCTTGACATTAGTACAAAATAGTATTCGTAATTAGTGGGTGATGTCCTTTTCTCTTCTCTGCAACCTCTCTCCCACAGGAGAGACGTTGCGAGCCTGTCTTTGTTTTATCGTTACTACCATGGCAGGTGCTCCAAATCTCTGGTCCCCCTCGCCAGTCTTTCACGAAAAAACACCCCGTCTAGCTGAAACCACTGTCAAAAATTGTCCCCACTCCTTATCTATGTCAAAATCAAAACGAAGATTCCATGAGCAAAGCTTCTTTCTTAGAAGTGCACGCCTGTAGAACTCCTGTTCCGGTTACCTGTTTCCCACCTGACTACAACCTGGATGTCTTCAAGTCTAATGTGAGCAAATTCCTGATGAACCGCCTACTTAAGTAAGGCATTTTATCAGATCTCCAAAACTAACGTACTGTACACACAATAACCCTTATCCCCGAATGACTTCCGGGCCTTGATAAGTGGTGACTACCTTGTAAAAAATATATATATTATAGTAGAGAGACTTCGTGTTGCCTGGGAATCAATAATCATCAGCGAATATTTATTGTCATCGACATCAGTGGAAACATCCGTTTTTCAATTAAATCAATTAATCATAGTTTGTAGCCTATCGCGATGCACCAAAATGCAGCTTAACATGGCCTCCAAAGTTACTTAGTTGACAATATATTGTAATCTACATTGCAATGTAGAGAACCTAGTATTTATTTAAAAACATATGTATAATGGCTTGCATTAAAGTTTAGAATATGAAAGTCAAGTATCATGCTATAATTGTGCTCTAAACAGAAACGCACATTTCGAATGTGCCCCTGTATTATCAAATAGAATGCTGTTAATTTTATATGCCTAGACTTTCTGCTTGTGCATTGGTACTTGTATAAACTTAAGTTTAAAATGAATAAATCAAGCTGGTGACGTTGCGATTTTGACAGAAACAGTCATTTCAAACGCGTCCCTGTCATATGAAAACCCTACCATTTGATTTTATTTGTTGGGCCTTTCTGCCTGTGATGTAATCAAGTTTGTCAAATGCACTTACGAAGGTAGACTTTGTAAAGTGCTAAATTTGGTCACTTTAATCGAATTATTTCGATCATCAGTTATGGATACTTTTCGAAGAAATTCTGATAAAAAACTGAAGAACACTGCCAGATAAATACAGCAGATTTGTGCAAAATTATATAATAATGGGACCATGCGTATTCGAGTCCATAAAAAAATACCCCCTCTCTCTCTCACACACGCACACACACACATACACACACGCGCACACACATTGCCACACACAAAGTGCCTTTTTGAGTTGGAGTATAATTATTCTTACACGTGTTTCTTTGAATAGTGGACATTCATCAAACAGGTTATCATAGACAGCTATACATTGAGATATGCATGCAGGGATATATATATATATATATATATATATATATATATATATATATATATATATATATATATATATATTCAAAAGTAATGGACTAGTGAATTCAACGAGGTTGTTAGATCAATAAAAAGAGCTGATAATACTTGTTTATTGTTATATAAACATGCTCACATCCCGCTGCTACAAACAGCGACTTGTTTCAATCAAACAACAGATATCATCAGGCAGCGACTTGACTATTCAAATGTTCAATGAATAATCATATTCATTGAATATTTGAATAGTCAAGTCGCTATTCGAAAACATTATTTTAGATTGTGAAATTAAAAAATAAAATTGATGTGTCAGCTGACCGGTTTCGAAGCTCGCTCAACAAAGCTAAAATCGAGCTTAATTAGGTTTTAAAAAGAAAAAGGGGAAACAATGAATCGAAGATGAAAAAGTAGTGGGGGGTGGATTAATTATTAAATAGAAACTAGATTAAGCCCTAAGAGATTCTCTTTTTGTTTGCAAAGAGAAGGTCTCAGAGTCTTAATATATATAGTTTCTAGAATTTTAAGATGGTAAAGAAAGTGCGACTTACTAAGGATGGAAAAAAAGGCAGCACTAAAATTCGAAGCGCAAATACGATTATTTATAAAGTGCTCACTTAAAGATGAGCCATGGGTATTGTTCAAACGTCCGAAGGTAGGTAGTTTCCATTTCGAATTTTTGATGGAACATGTTGTTTTACCCTATTATCTAATCTTTGAGACGTCCACCCGACGTAGCGCACACCGCAGCTACATTTAAATAAATAAATAATAGAATTGTTATGGTGGGGGGGGAGAACGTCTTTACAAATTGAAGACAAAATGGGTTTACAAGAAAAAACAACACGAGTATTTGATGCAAAGTAACATTGTTGTAGGACAGAAGAAATTTGCTTGGCAAATCTTTCACTAATATTACAAGGTAGGCGTAGGTAGATAGGGCATTTGTCGACAGATGCCTGTTTAATTTCATTGAAATTAGAAAGTTTATTTTTAATTGTAGATTCCACGATTTGCAATGGAAAACCATTATTGCAAAGAGTCTTCGTAATAAATTTGACTTCATCATTTACTTTGTTATCTGAACATATCATACAAGCTCTATGGATAAGGGTGTTGATAAGATTATATTTTTGTTTGGTGGGGAAAAAAGAGTCCCAACGTGTGTAAAGACCAGTGAACGTAGGTTTACGGTAGATGGAAGTCAAGAAAACGGAAGGTGTTTTACACACCAGTACATCTAGAAAAGGAAGGGAAGAATTACTTTCCTTTTCTATAGTAAATCTTAGAACTGGGTGAATATTATTAAGGGATGCAAAAAAGGTATCTGCTTCCGTTTCATTGTTGAACAGACAAAAAGTGTCGGCAACATAACGAACATAAATATCTGGTTTTTGAAAGCCAGATAAAAGACTCTTTTCGTGGAAACCTACGAAAATATTTGCCAGAGCAGGTCCCAGGGGAGAACCCATCGAAACACCATCTACGATTTTGTTGCATGTAGACCGAAATTTGGATGATAATTCTCTCGTCATGCAGGATAATACTCCCATTCACACAGCAATGTCAAGAAGTTCTTTTAAGAGCATGATATTTCGTGCTAGCATTGGCATGCACAATTTGCATCCATCCATCCTATCGAAAACGTATAGAATTACATCAGACAACAGCTACGCAATGATACAGTTCAAATTTGGAAGAACTTTGCGCAAAATTGAAAGAGAAGTGGGATACCCCTTCACCGGATTATTGCCGTAGACTAAATCAGGAGAATGCGCAAAATATTGCAGGCTATGAATTTGCAGACCGGCTATGCTACTAAATATCACCTATGTTATTGTGTCCTTTTTATATATAAGTTGCATTAATGATCTAAACTTACATGTAAATATCAATTTTCCATTTTGCAAATGTTCTATCCACCTTCTCGGTTTGACGTTATTTTTTTTTAAATTGAAGTCAACGCTAGGCTACTTCAATTAAAAATCAAACCTGAACGGGTTAGATTATAGAGGAATAATAGGTATATTAAATGTGGAAAGGGTTGTTGAAACAGTTATTTTCAATTTACCTTAAATTTGTGGGTGTTTTTTTAAATGACAGTTGTGTGTGTGCGTGTGTGTGTGTGTGTGTGTGTGTGTGTGTGTGTGTGTGTGTGTGTGTGTGTGTGTGTGATTCTAACGCAGGTGAAACATCGATATAAACGAAAATAAATTGCGGATCGAGCATTGTTAAATTTATATACGACACAAATATTGAAGAATAACACTTTGAAATTATAGTATGCTAGCATGGATACCCGTCGTTGCCCGTGTCGACTTGAAGTTCCGTTTGAAACACACCTGCTATACAGAGGATATTGATCATTTTCATCGTCAGCAAAGCAGATATTACCCAGAACAATTCCAAACACAAAGGAACGGATAAAACAACAACAACAACAACAACAACAACAACAACAACAGCAACAACAGCAACAACAACAACAACAACAAAAACAGGTAAATGTAATCATCCAAAACAAGATGTTCGT
>NC_136496.1:9678772-9803772 GCF_053919585.1 Euprymna scolopes | reverse complement strand
GTAATTACGTGTGAACTTTCATAAAAGTCGATCCAGCAGTTTTCAAATGCGTAGGGACCGAACTCACAGACACACGAACACACAGATACGCAGACACGCGGACAAGTTTCCTTTTTGTATAATAGTAGAGATATGTATGATTATTTGTTAAGATATGACCTGGCCATGAACTAGAGAAATATAAACAAATTCATTGAAGGCACGGTTCGCAACCAAAAAAGAACACAGCAGTGACTATTTGCCTACCCCCTTCCCCACAAAATCAAAAGAATATACAAACTAGAAATAATAAATATTCTTTTATTTAAAAATAATTAATATAATGATATAATCTCTCTGCCATTCATACAGAAAAAAAAGAAACAACAGGTCTGCAAACCCCCGGACAAGATTATACTTACAACAGCAATATATATATATATATATATATATATATATATATATATATATATATATATATATATATATATATATATATATATATATATATAAACTGTTAAAATAACGCTTTTGTTTAAATAACTAATTCCTGCTTAAATGTTATGTTGTGAAAATGAATTAATACTAAACTGTGCATCAAACGTTACAAAAATACTTAGGTCGATGCATTTTTTCATACAGGGCTCCTTCAATCTTTGACAGACTATGGACACCCACAAAGGGGTGCCTGTACGTGAATTTTTTTGTGACAGGAGGTGCAGTGCGGAATCTCCAACCACACCTCTCCTTAGTCGATATTGTTTAATTCCAGTGGCGAGTGAAGTGCGTACATGACGACTGGAAACAAATGCCGAGATAAGCGGAGAGCTCATAAAGTGCCTAGAATTCCCAAACAGTCACCCCTATTGTACTAACAAGGCTCAATCTTGTTTAACATAAGTGATCTGACGAGAACAACCGGTGTGTCAACGCGATTATGCTGTTTTTCATAATAAACATACATGCGAATTGTTAACTACATCGACTAAGTAGTTATCAAACAAAATGGAACGTATAGACAACAATCTATATATATATATATATATATATATATATGTGTGTGTGTGTGTGTGTGTGTGTGTGTGTGTGTGTGTGTGTGTGTGTTCCTATTTAAAATGCTTCCCCACGGGACAGAGTTAGACACCAGGGTCGTTTTTTTAATGTGGAGAAAAGGAACAAAAATAGAAATTGTCTCAGTCGTGAAGGATTTCTCCTGCACTAACAGAGAACAAGAAATTGAAGTGCAGCATCTGAAGAACAGATACTACACTTTCATCTTGTCCCGAATGTTACTGAAAGCTGTAAAGTCTGACGAAGTTACTGGATCGTAAATACGATTCGGTAACCGAAACATGTGTAACTAGACAGATAAAACGTTAATGAAAATAAAACAAACAAATGTTTGCTCTGCATAGTACTGAGCACTTTATTCAGGTTTTTACTAATTACTATTTTTGCTATATATATATATATATATATATATATATATATATATATATATATATATATATATATATATATGTGTGTGTGTGTGTGTGCGTGTGTGTATGTGTGTGTGGGTGTATGTGTGTGTGTGTGTGTGTGGGTGTATGTGTGTGTGTGTTCCTTTGTATTGCTGGACTTCTCTCATGTTTTTACTACTTCGCTGACTGGAAGAACCGTCTGAATTTTCAATGTACTGTGAACAGATATCATGCTGACCCATTTAACACCGATTTTGAATAGTAAGCCCTCACGATCCAAGTGACAACATGCCTGCACTATGGTGAAAAAGAATCATATATATACGAACACTACTTTTGTATAATATAGCCTGAAGATGTCTTTATTGTATTGTAACTGGCTGATCGAAACATGCTTGTGAATGTGTAGGAACATGTAAATGGTAATGCAAAATAAATAAAAGAAAGTGTTAATATGTATGTGTGTTTGTGTGTGTGTGATTGTGTGTGTGTTTGTGTGTGTGTTTGTGTGTGTGTATGTGTTTGTGTGTGTGTTTGTGTGTGTGTGATTGTGTGTGTGTGTTTGTGTGTGTGTATGTGTGTATGTGTTTGTGTGTGTGTGTTTGTGTGTGTATGTGTTTGTGTGTGTGTTTGTGTGTGTTTGTTTGTGTGTGTCTATGTGTGTGTCTGTCTCTCTGTGTGAAGTCTGAAATATGGCTGTGGAAATATAGTTACGGATACATATATTAGTTATGAAAAAATACACAAATGCATAAATACTGAGAAAGATTCCCGGACTTACTTTGCAACGAGAGGAATCCAAGACAGATGTATACAACCGGCTCCATTGATAAAGTTAAAACCAGTGCGAGAAATGTCCGAGGCTTAGCCTAAAATGTGCATGTGTCTCTCGGAAGAAGAAGAGCGAGTAACTCAGAAACAGTAATAAATAAATAAATAATTACATATAAAACAATTTATATAAAACCTTGGGGTTAGTTTCGCTTTTTACGTTTATTGGTATTTTTGTTTAGTTTATCTTTTGTTGTTGTTGTTGTTGTTGTTTTTTTTGTTTTTTTTTAAAGTAAAAGGAAAAGAAGAAAGAAGCCACCTTACAGGACCATAATATCCAGTGATTGTCGGTTCTTTCAAATTACCGACATTACTATTTGTTTATGTGTGTCTGTGTGTGGGTTGTGCCTGTGTATGTGTGTGTCGAATGATATAATCAAGGGGATAGCAAGAGCAAATGATAATAAACGCACACTAGGGCACGTGCGTGAGTAAAGGTAGAGTGAGTTGTCAGTGTGAGTGCGAGTAACACATAAAAAGAGAAGAAAAAAAAAGAGGGAGTAAAGAGGGCGAAAAGCGTTCGGGGAAAACAACGTTTCAACTTCGCGTGTGTCCGTGTGTACGAGCATGCGACTGGCTTCGTAATCGAAAACTCTACAACGTGAACCTCTACAAGTTTCTACGACCAGGTCCATAAAGATTCGGAAGCTGGGCCTGTTTGTGTGTGTTTGCTGGGTGTGTGCCATTTGTACTTAGCGGAACTTAAATAAAGCAACCGGACAGACGTTTACACACACACACACACACACACACACACACACACACACACACACACACACACACACACACACACACACACACACATAAACACACACATACACACACACATACACACACATACACACACATACACACACACCCACACACAAAGAGTTAGATTGCCGATGAATGTATCTTTAATAAAATTAAAAAACAACTCAATAATTGCTCCTCTATAATATATATATATATATATATATATATATATATATATATATATATATATATATATATATATATATATATATATATATAAGTGTGGGGGGGTTGCTTGCGATTCCTTTGAACGATTAAAATTATTTACATGAAAGCGAATGTTTACCTAGGTGTGAGCTAGAAATAATTTTCCATTTTACCAATTTGGTACCAACATATGGGGAGCGGCATATATATTGTTTAAAATATGTTTATCCATTTATACATGTTTCGTTGTCTACAACTCATCAGTGTCAGCCACGCTGATGAATCGTAAACAACTAAACACGTGTCAGTAGATAATTATATTTTAAACAATATATTTATATATATATATATATATATATACATATATTTATAGTTCAATGTATTCAAATCAAATGTTATAAGTATATCTTATGTGTTTTGCATCTACTTAAAAAATGAATTATATGAAACCAATATATTTTATAACTCATAATATATATATATATGTATATATATATATATATACAAACACATTTTACGAGCCAACAATTTCTGTAATGCGAATTAACATATGAATATTTATATAGAAATCCATACTAAAAAGCTCAATTCAACTAAAGTGTGTAATATAGCTTGTCATAAAACACATTTTAGAACTGTAAATTATACTTTACAAGAATTTATTATTTGACAGAATACACAAATAGAAATATTAAGATTTTCATAATCTGCAGAGTTTCGAAGAAATACGTTCTTCATATCATAGGAAAGATATTAGCAAATGAATATTATAGCGAACCTATAAATATGTATATATATATATATATATATATATATATATATATATATAGGTTTCTGTAAACTCTGACGAGGCTGTTGGGTCGTAAACATGGTCCAACATCCGAAACATATGTAACCAAACAGATAAAACGGTAATAAAAAATAAAACACATATTTGGTCGGCAATATTATAGAGCACTCTCTTCAGGTTTTTACTAATTACCAGTTTTACCATATATATATATATATATATATATATATATATATATATATATATATATATATATATATATATATATATATATGTGTGTGTGTGTGTGTGTATGTATGTATTGGTGTGTGTGTGTATGTGTATGTGTTTGTGTGTGTGTGTGTTTGTGCGTGCGTGTATACACGATGTACTGAAAAATTTTAATAAGGAAAACACGGACACGGAGATTAGAAAGAATAATGAAAATGTATTGAAACAAAAAAATAACAGCATACACAAGAGCAACCATCGTAGTAAGTAGCTCCAAGATGACCAACTACAAAAAGCCGCAAATCACTCCGATGTCCGATGTCGTATCTCTTAAGGAATGTATACAGAAGATTACATACCTTGTGAATGGGGAAGTCTCCACAACATCCCCTCTCAACCCTGATTTCACCACAAAATGTTTGTCATATTTTTTCCGCATTAGGTCAATAATCATTTTTTTTTTAAATCTCGATGGTCGCTTTTCTTGTTGTGGTTAGTTATGATCGAACGTCTTGAAATTGGTGTCGACCGGCTCTTCCTTTTGTGTGCATAGTGTAATCTGGGTGACGTTTACTTTAGGTTTGATGAAATTTTATAAGTACGTCTTATACCTCCATAACATATCTGATGGCTAATACTTTAAAATGTGAAATTTACGTTTCTTTATTAATATCATTCATTAATTTCTGAATGGCATACCAATTATATTGCGCAAGTTCATTTACTTTGGCATTTCTACGTTCATCCAAACAACAGTAATCTTAAAAGCTTGGAAAGTCAAGCTATCTTCGTATTTTTCAAACTTACTTGCTGCATGATTGTTTTTTTCTGCTTCTTTGGACGCTTCAGTCTATTTTTATTTGCGTTTAAACACATTTTCACGCAACTCTATTTGTGACGCGTTTATTTTCTGCCTAATTTTAATAATACTTGATTCGTTGTTTTTCGACGTATTTTCGAATTATAGCGTTAGTTTTTCACTGTCTTTTTTGATTAGCGGTCTGCAATTTATTTTAAAATACTATTGCTGTTTTTCATAAATATCCTTTTTAAGCAATTTCGTACTGTACATTTTGTTTCTTTTACGTCCTTCAATTTACATGATTTCTGATTTAAAATGCTGCCTAGTGAATTCCAAAGTTAAAACTATTTATCCAATCCCAAATGATTTGTATATTTTTTAGAACGTACTTTCTCAATTTTCTAATGATTCCGTCCAAATGTACTGGCTAATATATTCCCAATTAAATCAAATTTATTTCCAGTCACTGTGCTTGCTGACTTTGGAGTTTTTCACATGCGGCTTATAAAGTCTTCTCTACATTTGTAACTTTTTAATTGAAAGATCGAATCCAGTGTCTAGCTGTAATTTAACGGTGTTTTTAAATATCTTAACAGTTAACTATTTACGTAAATTCTCTTAAGATTTTTCGCTAGATGTGTGTCTGACTATTTTTTTTTCTATTTTAACACGGCGACATTTTGTGACAAAGTTTGTCACAATTTAGACATTTTTTTTTCAAAATGGACAGATTTTTCCAATGCAATTCGGTAACATGGTTTAAGTATTTTTTTTTTTTCGTAAAGTCTGATTGTTTTATAAGCTGTGTCTAACCACTTTAATTTTTTTTTTATTACATTTTCACCCCAAACAAGGCACATTGCCACTTTGGTGTAGGAGGCTACTATCACGGGAAACAACTACTGGGGTACTGTGTAGGGATTTGGGCAGCAAGATGTTGGTTCACGTTGCACTTGAACTTCTGCATGTCGGTACAGTTGGGGAAGCAGGGACCTGGAATGGAATTCCAAAGTCTAGCGGTTCTGGGGAAGAAACTACCGGAGTAGAAAGATCTTTTACATCTAGGGATCTCTACAGTGTGGGGGTGAGATTTTGCAGCTTGTCGGGTCAGTCGAGGGTGTTCAGGTCGTGGGGGCACAAGTGCTTGCAATTCATCAGAGCATTTACCATTAAAATACTTGTAGAACATGCAGAGGGATGCAACGTTTCGTCGATGGGACAGAGGCTGAAGCTTGGATGCCAGTTTAGGGCCTATCAGATTTGCGACTCTCTTTTGAACCCTGTCAAGGAGCTCAAAAGAGAGTCGCAAATCTGATAGGCCCTAGACTGGCATCTAAGCTTCAGCCTCTACTCCATCGACGAAACGTTGCATCCCTCTGCCTGTTCTACAAGTATTTTAATGGTGAATGCTCTGATGAACTGCAAGCATTTTTGCCCCCACGACGTGATTCACGAGGATAACCCTTTGTTTTCTACTGAACCTGGACATATTCGTTGATGCCTTTTTTGTAGGCGTCATTTTTAGAAGTATACTTTAGTATCCTGACGTAACCAATGTTACAACCCTGGAATGTTTGTTAATCACTGTTACTGCTTTATAATCTTTGGCAATCCTTAGAAAGTTCCTGTTAAGTGGGATTCGAGTTTTGCTAATAGTCTCATGATTTTTGCAAATATCATCCCTTGCGCAAAAATGAGACATTTTAAATGATCTGCCAATAATTCCGCTAACTTAAAGTCGTCGCAGTGCTTATTAATCATCGGGGTATATGTTAAATAATTTTTTCGCCGTCCCCTCTAGCTAATTTAAGCAACTCAGTCTCTAATAACACAAAAGATGTATTTGTAGTGAAAAGTTCCGAGAGGAACTTAAAGGTTACGACGAACTGAAGTGCTGTTTACTTATTTTTAGATAGAAATGACATTCTATAAATCTACAATGTTCCGTAAGTCCAAGCTTATGCATCAGGTAAAAGTAAATATAAAGAAAAAAAATAAGAGGATATAAACATACAAAGCGTGTAAGCTTACAAAACTAACAGCAAATTAAAAATAACTAAAAAAAATGACGACAGTAAATAAACTAAATAACAGAACTTGAAGCGAAAGGTACCAGTAAGAAGTAAATAAATAAAAAATAAATTAAAATTCTGTAAATATATGTAAGCAGGTTGTGATTATTTCAATAATTAGGAGTAATACGATAAAATATATGTACCCTAGTACAATAATACACACACACACACACACACACACACACACACACACACACACACACACACACACACACACACACACACACACATATATATATATATATAAATAGTACAAACATATATATATATATGTGTGTGTGCGTGTGTGTGTGCGTGCGTGTGGGTATAAGCAGTGCAATAAAATATATGTATAAGTAGTACAATTTAGATATATGTATAAGTATTACGATTTTAATATATTGTATAAGTTTTACCATGTAAATATATTGCACTAGCAAAGATACCCGCACTTCGCACGGAACTTTGCTGACCACTCGGTCAGCAAAGTTCCGCCCCCGGTCGCCCCCCCCCGGTCGCCGCGGACATCCATCGCCCCAATGTAAACAAAATGTTTTTTTTTTGGGGGGGGAAGGTCACCGTGTTGGTGCTTATTTTAGGTTAAATTATTATAGAAAAGTGATCCCCTACTTTATTGAAACTAACATTTCTTCAAGAAGTCCCAGGGTCCATGTGTTCATGCTATGCAAACGAACGGGTGTGATTATCAGATTTGGTATTAAAAAAATCGGTTTGTGTCAAAAAACGAAAATAAATGTCGTTTTTTTTAATCATGAAATTAATTATTTGTCCAATCATGAGAAGTGTGTGATATATCCAAATTGATGAAAGTAAGAAAGTGAAAGAAGGAGTGGGCTAACTTTTTGGCTCGTTTAGTTCTTTTGGTGTTGCACGGGTGGCCATCCTGCTTGCCACACTGTAGTGATTACGTTGGATATTGAATATCTTCAAATTTGATCGTTTGCACAAGAATTAAATGCGATATTTGTTCTCAGAATACTCAATAACCTATAAAAGTCGACAATTCAAAAGTAAACGCCGAGGATTCCGTAAACTAAAACAGTACTGCTTTATGGTAATGATCATACTATAGCGATGTATGTGATATCATATATGGAAAACAACTTAAATTTTATATTAAATAAATTATTAAAAAACGTTTATTTCGCAGGCAATTAAACACACTTGCTATGGTATAATTAGTAAAATGCATCCTGGGCAACACCGATTAAATTTTATAAAGAAAAAAAAAGGAACAGATAATATATGGAAACTTGGTCCTGTGTCTGAATAACTCTGTCCTCGTGGGGATGCCAGTAAATGAGGAGATAATTTGAATTATTTTTCTCTAACACAACACCTATCTTCCCCCGAGCATCAGCGTTGAGAATAAGGAAAAATGCTGTATTCTGGAGCAGAAGTTTAAAAAAAAAAACCAACTTATGAATTATATCGGTGTGCTTAAATACCGTGACAGAAACGGATAACCCAACAATAACAAATAAAAAATGTTGCGTAAAAATTAAGAATAAGCGAAAAAAATGACCTCCGAATGAAAAATAAAAATAATCATTCAGCTTAGAAGAATATTTTGAAATGAAAACAGATCTACTAGAGAAAATATTTAATAACGTGCTCCGTTTAAAACAATTTTTTTAAAGCACTAATCTATCACAGTTATTCCCCTTCGGTTTTTAGGTTTGAAAATTAACCGGTTTAAGATGTCAGATAATTTAAGATAAATCAAATATGAATTAAAATGAAAATACACTTAATAATAAAATTTGCTATTATATTTTTACATAATACAGTTGAATCGAGGCTAATATGTAGAATACGTAATATAATCGAGTTATTTATTTGATTAGATGTAATTTAATGTGATATGCTAATGACCGTAACTCAACCAATGTAAACGTAGTTTAAGAATGCTACATATAGAAATTACGCATAAAATATAACGTCTCTTTTGACAGACGTATCCTATCATGAGTTTAACGATTTCTTGACAAAGAGATGTACACATATATCGCCTTTATATTATTTTCAACATGGGGAGTTGTACACACAGACAAACACACACACGAACGCTAATGCTTTATATATATATATATATATATATATATATATATATATATATATATAAGAAGTACAATTTAAATATATGTATAAGTAGTGCAATTTACACACATATATATATAGTACAACTTAAATATATGTATAATTAGTGCAATAAAATAGATATATATATATAAGTCGTGCAAAAATATGTATATATAAAGGTAGATAAATTGAAATATATATATTAGTTGTATATTAAACTATTTGTATAAGTAAGACAATAAAATAAATGTAACAGTAGTACAATAAAAATATATGTATCACAAGTATAATACAAATATACATATCAGTATTACAATGCAAATGTACGCATCACAAGTATAATAAAAATATCTCTATCACAATATAATAAAAATATACATATCACTATTACACAAGAATAAACGTATCAGTAGTATAATAAAAATACTTATCAATTGTATAATAAAAATATACGTATCACTATTACAAAAGAATAAACGTATCAGTAGTATAATAAAAATACTTATCAATTGTATAATAAAAATATACATATCACTATTACACAAGAATAAACGTATCAGTAGTATAATAAAAATACTTATCAATTGTATAATAAAAATATACGTATCACTATTACAAAAGAATAAACGTATCAGTAGTATAATAAAAATACTTATCAATTGTATAATAAAAATATACATGTGACTATTACACAAGATAAACGTATCAGTAGTATAATAAAAATAATTATCTATTGTGTAATAAACATATACATATCACTAGTTCACAAGAATAAACGTATCAGTAGTATAATAAAAATACTTATCAATTGTATAATAAAAATATACATAGCACTATTACACAAGAATAAACGTATCAGTAGTATAATAAAAATACTTATCAATTGTATAATAAAACTATACATATCACTAGTTCACAAGAATAAACGTATCAGTAGTATAATAAAAATACTTATCAATTGTATAATAAAAATATACATATCACTATTACACAAGAATAAACGTATCAGTAGTATAATAAAAATACTTATCTATTGTGTAATAAACATATACATATCACTAGTTCACAAGAATAAACGTATCAGTAGTATAATAAACATACTTATCAATAGTATAATAAAAATATACATATCACTAGTACACAAGAATAAACGTATCAGTAGTATAATAAAAATACTTATCAATTGTATAATAAAAATATACATATCACTATTACACAAGAATAAACGTATCAGTAGTATAATAAAAATACTTATCAATTGTATAATAAAAATATACATATCACTATTACACAAAAATGAACTTATCAGTAGTATAATAAAAATACTTATCAATTGTATAATAAAAGTATACGTATCACTATTACACAAGAATAAACGTATCAGTAGTATAATAAAAATACTTATCAATTGTATAATAAAAGTATACATATAACTAGTACACAAGAATAAATGTATCAGTAGTATAATAAAAATACTTATCAATTGTGTAATAAACATATACATATCACTATTACACAAGAATAAACGTATCAGTAGTATAATAAAAATACTTATTAATTGTATAATAAAATATACATATCACTATTACACTAAAATATACTTATCAGTAGTATAATAAAAATACTTATCAATTGTATAATAAAAAATATACATATCACTATTACACAAAAATAAATTTATCAGTAGTATAATAAAAATACTTATCAATTGTATAATAAAAATATACATATCACTATTACACAAAAATAAACTTATCAGTAGTATAATAAAAATACTTATACATGGTATAATAAAAATATACATATAACTATTACACAAGAATAAACGTATCAGTAGTATAATAAAAATACTTATCAATTGTATAATAAAAATATACATATCACTATTACACAAAAATAAACTTATCAGTAGTATAATAAAAATACTTATCAATTGTATAATAAAATATACATATCACTATTACACAAAAATAAACGTATCAGTAGTATAATAAAAATACTTATCAATTGTATAATAAAAATATACGTATCACTATTACACAAGAATAAACGTATCAGTAGTATAATAAAAATACTTATACATGGTATAATAAAAATATACATATCTCTATAACACAAGAATAAACGTATCAGTAGTATAATAAAATACTTATCAATTGTATAATAAATTATACATATCAGTATTACACAAGAATAAACGTATCAGTAGTATAATAAAAATACTTATCAATTGTATAATAAAAATATCCGTATCACTTGTACACAAGAATAAACGTATCCGTAGTATAATAAAAAATACTTATCAATTGTATAATAAATATATACATATCACTATTACACAAGAATAAACGTATCAGTAGAATAATAAAAATACTTATCAATTGTATAATAAAAATATACATATAACTATTACACAAGAATAAACGTATCAGTAGTATAATAAAAATACTTATCAATTGTATAATAAAAATATACATATAACTATTACACAAGAATAAACGTATCAGTAGTATAATAACAATACTTATCAATTGTATAATAAAAGTATACATATCACTAGTACACAAGAATAAACGTATCAGTAGTATAATAAAAATACTTATCAATTGTATAATAAAAATATACATATCACTATTACACAAGAATACACGTATCAGTAGTATAATAAAATTACTTATCAATTGTATAATAAAAATATACATATCACTATTACACAAGAATAAACGTATCAGTAGTATAATAAAAATACTTATCAATTGTATAATAAAAATATCCATATCACTATTACACAAAAATAAACTTATCAGTAGTATAATAAAAATACTTATCAATTGTATAATAAAAATATACATATCACTATTACACAAAAATAAATTTATCAGTAGTATAATAAAAATACTTATCAATTGTATAATAAAAATATACATATCACTATTACACAAAAATAAACTTATCAGTAGTATAATAAAATACTTATTAATTGTATAATAAAAATATACATATCACTATTACACAAGAATAAACGTATCAGTAGTATAATAAAAATACTTATCAATTGTATAATAAAAATATACATATCACTAGTACAAAAGAATAAACGTATCAGTAGTATAATAAAAATACTTATCAATTGTATAATAAAAATATACATATCACTATTACACAAGAATAAACGTATCAGTAGTATAATAAAAATACTTATTAATTGTATAATAAAAATATACA
This sequence comes from Euprymna scolopes, assembly GCF_053919585.1. NCBI lineage: Eukaryota > Metazoa > Mollusca > Cephalopoda > Sepiida > Sepiolidae > Euprymna > Euprymna scolopes. The sequence continues at coordinate 9,791,373 of NC_136496.1, read as the reverse complement.
TATCACTAATACACAAGAATAAACGTATCAGTAGTATAATAAAAATACTTATTAATTGTATAATAAAAATATACATATCACTATTACAGAAGAATAAACGTATCAGTAGTATAATAAAAATACTTATCAATTGTATAATAAAAATATCCATATCACTAGTACACAAGAATAAACGTATCAGTAGTATAATAAAAATACTTATTAATTGTAAAATAAAAATATCCATATCACTATTACACAAGAATAAACGTATCAGTAGTATAATAAAAATACTTATCAATTGTATAATAAAAATATCCATATCACTATTACAGAAGAATAAATGTATCAGTAGTATAATAAAAATACTTATTAATTGTAAAATAAAAATATCCATATCACTAGTACACAAGAATTAACGTATCAGTAGTATAATAAAATACTTATCAATTGTATAATAAAAATATACATATCACTATTACACAAGAATAAACGTATCAGTAGTATAACAAAAATACTTATCAATTGTATAATAAGATATATGTATCAGTGCTAACAAAATTATACGTTTCACAAGTATACTAAAAATATACGTATCAGTAGTACAATAAATATGTATGTATCACGAGTATGATAAAAATATACTTAACAGTAGTACAATACAAATGTACATATCACGCGTATAATAAGAATATACGTAACAGTAGTATAATAAAAATATATGTATCAGTTGTACAATATATATATATATATATATTTATAAAGTAATAGGGTTCGTGTGTTTCTGTCTGTGTGTACAACTCTCCATCATCAACGAAATATAAAGGAGGTAAGAGGGTAGATCTCTCCTGGTAGAGAAACATTAGAACCCATTTTAGGATGTTTCTGTTATAGGAGACATAAGAATCTATGCCTAATTTCTTTATATACTATTCTACAAATCACCCCCATATCGAATGACTTATGCTCATTTGCATATCACATTATTTTAAATCTCTTTAACTAATTATCTCGACCTTATTACATATTGGAAATATTCTAATCATTTCAACTGTACTATTTACAAAATCTATTTAACATTTAATTATTTAATATATTTTCATCTAATTTTATATTCGATTTGTTTCACTTTACGTATATTATCTGAAAGGTTTACTGTTTGTGCAATCGGAGATTTACGTCATTACATGTTGTCTGTAATAGATATTTTTCTTTTTATTGGATTTTTTTCCACTTATTTTTATTATTAAATTTACCTTTTTAAAAAAATAACAATATGAAAATGTTTATAATTTTAACTTCTGGTGCTTACGCATTTCTTTTACCGCGCTATTTTAAAATATCTTTTCTAATAAACAATATGAACACTTTTTTTTAACCTATTTTCAAAAATAAACAATAATTTTTATTTATTTTAAGCATTACTTTATTAATACATTTTTTTTATCTAAACTTGAAATTTCACAATATTTATTTAAATTCCCACCCCCTCCTCACACTACGAATACCTTTCGAAATAATAACGTATTCTTTCCGCACGCTACCAAACCTTTAGACATATCTACGTTTGCTCTATCAACTGCTGGATTTTAAGTTAATACAACATTAAAAAATTGAAATTAATATTAAAAAAGGTTTGTGAACAATATTTCTTTCAAAATTATTTTTTATATCACTGTTCTGTTTATATTCCTATAAATTTATATTGTGAAAATTTACCACTTACCAATAATATAGACAGTTCAGTTCCTTCGGTATTTGTGGTACCGTTCTGAAATATTAACGTTACTATTTTGAAAGCCATGAAGGCAAAGATGTTTTGTAACTTATTTTGTGCTTCCAACTAACAATTAAAAAAAAATTATATCGTGAAACTTCAATTTTAGCTAAAAAAATAATGTTTAAAATAAATAAAAATTGTTAACTCTTGAAAATAGTTTAAAATTTCAAATAGTTTTCATATTGTTTATTTAAATGATCTGCTTATTTACAAAATATCGTGAAACCTTAATTTAACCTAAAAAAATATTTAAAACATCATATTACAAGAATTACGCCCCCCCAATATTTTTTTACAAGGTTTCGGAATCGCCGACAACGAATCTGATATTCAAACACTTCGCAACTGAGTACTTTCGTAGATATTATTATTTTCCCAGTACAAAAGTTGGATAAAATTTTACTTTAATGCCCATATTACAGCTTGGTTCTTACAGTGCATAATTATCAATTTCTTCTACTGCTAAAACAATTTTTTGGTGAAGAAAGCTTTATGTTTTGGGATTGTATTGAAAATGTAATGGAAATTTCAATTTCGTTCCGTTTTAATCTTTTATATTTTACTTGCCAATATAATTGAAAGAATACAATTCAACTATCGTAATTTTATATAAATAAACAAAAACAAATATTTTGAAATAAAACTTTATTAAAAAAGCAATAATTTTATTTTTAAATGAAAAAAATCAATTTAGTAAAATAATTGTATTAGACATCCCAACCTCCCCATGTTAAGTATGGCTTTCTAAATAAACACCCCCAGTCTCGTCAGCAAACCTGTACACCTATAAAAGTTAACATTTCGAATGTGAACAGTGAGTTTTCGATTTTGTTAGCGCTTGCCGCAATTAAAGACAATTAAAACGGAACTAACTTTATTTCCATTTTATTTTTTAAACAACCCCCAAAACATAACGCTCTCTTCCAGTTATAGCCATTTTTTTTTAAATTAAATAAAACAGTTCAAAATAAACAGATAAGCGCATTTTCTTTTACATTTTTCTTACAACCAACGTTGTCATTTAACCAACTGCAGGATACCGTTACTTTTGTGGGGTTGTTTTGAAAATGGCACGGAGATTATAATTTCGTTCCAATTTAATCTTTCTGGTCGAGCCTATTTCGAAAGCCTGTCTTATCATAGATTTGAACTACAAATAATTTATTACATTTTGATTATAACTATCTTAAGACTTAAAGCTTATATTTATTTCATTTTTCTATTTATATATTGAATTAGTTATTTCCAGTCTTATTTAAACTTAGTGCTTTCTTTAAACCGGATGAACCTTTTATAAAAATATGAGTTTAACGTAAAAAACACGAACAAGGTTTTATTCAACAGAATTTCTTCCAGTTTACTAACAAAATATATAAATTTAAAAGAGATATAAATAATAAAATAAAAAGTTTATGTAATTTAAAAGAAATACACGTACTCACAAAAGCAGAATTTTTTTACACATTTTTTTCTTTAAAACCATAACAATGAGACTAACAATTACCTAGATCTTAGTAATTATTTGTTTTAATAGAACTGTTTTAATTGTACTGTTTACATATATTTGTTAACCTAAGTTGGTATTACATTTATTTTACATTTACTTTTTTTTTTTAATTATTACTTTTAGACTGTGACGTTTACACCCGGGAGTAATGAGTCACAAGTAGGTTGCTTTTATTCATTTTTGCTACAATATAATTGTTTATAATTGTACTATTCAGAAATATTATTTATAGTTCGTCCATTTCAGTTAGTATACATTTCCTTTACGCTTAATTAATTTACAATCATTAATATCGTTAAACAATTCCGTTTAAAACCGAAATTATGCCACCCAAACGAAGTAGAAACGAAAGTGAGGAAGAAAGAATGGAAAAATTGGAAGCTAATAGACTAAGAGTTGCTGCAATTCGCTCCAATGAAAACAATTCAGATAGAGAACGTCTAGAACTTAACAGGATACGTCAAAGAGAAAGGAGAGCAAGACTGTCAGATTTGGAAAGAGAAACCCAACGTGAAGCTGACAGAACTAGACATGCTGTAAAGCGGTTAAATTCATCACAAGATGAAATTCCAGAAAGGCAAAGATATGCACTGGAAAGAGAAGCAATATTACGATCGAATGAATTATATGAGGTAAGTAGACGTACACAAGGTCAGTTGAGAGTGGCTCAACGACATCAGAATGAATCGGAAACCCAACGAAGCTTTCGCCTATACCAAGGGCAACAACGAGAGGCTGCATGGAGAGAGAGTATGACTTTGCCCCAGCAATTGACAGAAAACGAGGCAGCTAGACAACGAATGACTGCTTTGAGACACCATGAAATAGAACACTGCAATAGAAACGGATTGCTCTACAACAAAAATGACTCTCTCACTACAGCTGATATAGGAAAAATGGACAAAGTATGTCAACATTGCTCAGCTGTAAAATTTAAAGGAGAAACCCCTGGTTGTTGTTGTTCTTCTGGCAAAGTTGTGCTTTATAGCTTTCCACCACTGCCTCAGTTGCTTCAAGATTTGCTCTCCGGCAATGGACCCATCTCTAAAGATTTTCTGCAAAATCTACGCAGTTATAACAATTGTTTTGCAATGACATCATTTGGTCACAAAATTGCGGCAGTACATGAGTGGAATCCTTCTTTTAGAATTCGAGGCCAGGTTTGCCACCAGATTGGGAGTCTTTTACCACCTGAAGATGAAACAGCAAAGTTTATTCAAGTCTACTTCTTGGATAGTCTGGAAGAGGAACTACATAATCGGGGGCGTGACAGTAGACTCAATAGAGACATTCTCCGAAGTCTGACTGAATTTTTACATGAGAACAACAGCTTCATTTGTCAGCTGAAAACAACAAAGGAGAGGATTGAAGAAGAACACTTGGTAGAACATAAAGTTGTCATAAGGGAAGACCGAAGGCCGCAAGAAGAGCATCCACGGAGATTCAATGCTCCAACAACAACGTATGAGATTGGAATATTAATGGAGAATGAACCACCAGCTAACCGGGATATTGTCTTGCGTTTTAGAAATGATACATTAAAACGGATCTCCGAACTACATCCCCTCTACGATACTTTAACGTACCCGTTAATGTACCCCTATGGTTCTCCATCTTACAACATCTACATGAAGGCATCCAATGGGCGAAAAGTTACCCAACAGCAATTTTATTCGTACCATTTAATGGCTCGGCCTGGAAACTATTTTCTCTGGTACCGAAGGCTATTTCCACAATGGCTAGTGGATGTGTACTGCAAGATTGAAACAGAACGTTTACAGTTCCTGAGGCGTGAGCAACAGACCCTGAGAGCTGACAATTATAGCAACTTGAGAGATTCAATTCTTAGGGAGAATGGGAATCCAGAACAGTTTGGTCAACGAGTTGTACTTCCGGCAACTTATACAGGAGGCCCTCGATACATGTTTGAGCGTCAAAGTGATGCCATGGCATATGTTCGGCGAATGGGCCGAGCCGACCTCTTCATCACGTTCACAACAAATCCAAAGGACAGAAATTACAGAAAATTGTCTTCAAGGGCAAGACCCTCAGGATCGTCCAGATATTGTTGCCAGGGTTTTCAGGCAGAAGCTAAAAAAGTTACTTGAATTTATTAAAAATAGAGGATTTGGCAGGTTGAGGGCTTTCCTGTACAGTATTGAATATCAAAAAAGAGGACTGCCGCATGCACACATCCTCACCTGGCAGGCCCCAGAGGGCAAACTTCTACCAGAAAAAATGGATCTCTGCATATCTGCAGAGATCCCTGACAAAGAGGAAGATCCTGATCTTCATGCTAAAGTGATGGCACATATGGTGCATGGACCTTGTGAACCATTTAATCCAAATTGTCCATGTATGATTGACAACAAATGTTCCAAAAAATACCAAAAAGAATTTTTTCAGTCTACCGAGCAAGGCCAAGACTCTTACCCCAAGTACAGGCGAAGAAAACCAGAAGATGGAGGCCAGACTGGTACAATAAGGATAAAGAGAAATGGTCGGTATGTTAATCAAGAAATAACAAACCAGTGGATTGTTCCGTACAACAAGGTCCTCCTTCAGCAGTTCAACGCTCACATTAACGTAGAAATTTGCAGCTCGATCCAAAGGATCAAATATGTCCTCAAATACGTGAATAAAGGATGTGATCAAGCAGTGTTTGAACTACAAAGAACTTATGGAGCAGCTAACCAACAAGGCCAAGTACAAAGTCACATTGTGGATGAGATCCAGCAGTTCCAGAATGCAAGGTATGTCGGCAGTTCAGAGGCGGCCTGAAGGATATTGGAACATCCCATCCATGAACATTTCCCCCCAATTGTACAACTTTCTGTTCATCTTGAAAATGGGCAGCGTGTCATGTTCTCAGCTGATACTGCTCTGGAAGGAGCCCAACGTCCACCGCCTGCCACAACTTTGACAGCATTTTTTCAACTCTGCCATGAGGATGACTTTGCAAGGGGTCTCAAATACCTAGAAGTCCCTGAGTTTTACACTTGGAACAAATCGACAAAGAAATGGATGAGAAGAATGCGTGGGGTACAAGTTGAAGGTACTGAAAATGATGATGTATGGAAGGCACCATGCATTGGGAGAATCTACATGATTAGTCCAAAAGCAGGGGAGTGTTATTTCTTACGCCTGTTGCTCAATGAGGTTGCTGGTCCAACTTCATTTCAAGATTTGCGAGCATACAATGGTCAGGTGTTTGAAACATACAGAGCAGCGTGCCTTGCTCGAGGCCTTCTAGAAAATGACCATCACTTGCATCAAGCAGTAGGAGAGGCAAGTGCCACTCAATCACCTTCAAATTTGCGAAGCCTATTTGTGATAATTTTAACAGCCTGTGAGCCAAGCAATCCTCTTGAGATCTGGATGGCTTTTGGTGATGTAATATCTGAAGACATTCTTCACAGATACAGGCAAGAAGTTAACAATCCAGAAGCAGATTTTAATGAGGACATCTACAATAAAACTCTTTGTCTCATTGAAGAAAAAGTTCTCCTTATGTGCGGTCAACCATTGGCAAGCTATGGATTACCTGCACCAACGCAAGGGAGAGATGAAAGACTCGCGAGAGAGTATCAACGTTAAGTTACTTATAATCTTGAAGAACTTTCCCTACAAGCAGAAAATATGCAAGCAAAACTGACCGATTCTCAAAGAGAAGTTTACAATTCATTCATGGCAATGTTAGAAGCACAAGGTGAAATGAACAAAAACAGGATTTTTCTTGATGCTCCAGGTGGTACGGGAAAGACTTTTGTAATCAATTTGATCCTTGCAAAGATTAGATCCATGAGAAAGATTCTGCTTGCAACATCATCCAGTGGCATTGCTGCTACTCTACTACAAGGTGGCCGCACTCTTCACAGCACTTTTAAAGTACCCTTGGATACTCATCGAATGGATCAGCCAGTTTTCAAAATTACTCAGCCTTGGCAAATGTAATTAGAGACACCTCTGCAATCATTGTAGACGAAGCCCCAATGACGCACAAGAGTGCTTATGAAGCAATTGACCGAACACTGCAAGACATCACAGGAAACAAGAATCCCATGGGTGGCATTCCAACCTTATTTTGCGGTGATTTCCGTCAAATCCTCCCAGTGGTTAAAAATGGCACAAGGGCTAACATTGTTAATGCAAGTTTGAAACAATCCTATCTCTGGAGGCACGTTATAGTGAAGAGACTGACTACTAATATGAGAGCCTATATCTCTGATAACACAGCTGCAGCAGACTTCTCAAAATTGCTTCTCCAAATCGGTAATGGTCAGTTTCCAATCACCTCTTCACCTGACACAATTAAGATTCCAACTGCGCTTGGTAAATGTGTCGGTAATCAGAAGCAACTGAAAGACAAAGTGTACCCAGACCTGCAAAACAATGGAAAATCACCGGATTGGCTTGCTGAGAGGGCTATTATTTCGCCATTAAACAGCAATGTGAATCATTTGAACAATTCAATAATGGATGAATTTCCAGGAGACACAAAGCAATACAAGTCAGTTGATTCGGCTACTAATGAATATGAAGCTATTCACTACGTTGTGGAGTTTTTAAACTCTTTGGAGATATCTGGAATGCCTCCACACATTTTAAATCTCAAAATTGGATCGCCAATCATGATTCTTCGATCCTTGGAACCGCCAAAACAACAAACGGAACCAGATGTGGTATCACCAGATTGCACACCAATGTACTTGAGGCCACCATTTCCTGTGGTCCCTACAAAGGCGAAACCGTTCTACTGCCAAGGATCCCATTAGTTCCATCGGACTCAGAACTTCCATTTAAATTCCGGAGACTCCAATTTCCTGTGAAGGTGTGTTTTGCAATGAGCATAAACAAAAGTCAAGGTCAGACATTTAACACCATTGGCGTAGACTTGACATCAGACTGCTTCAGTAACGGTATGTTCTACGTCTCCATCAGCCTGACAGGAAGTTCAGAAAAACTCTAAATTCTGGCTCTAAATCAAAGCAGCAGAAATGTAGTTTACCCTGAGGCTCTTCAGTGAAAAGTTCGGGAAATGGATATGAGGAAAAACTGACATGATCTGATTGTGGTAAGTTTTTAGTATTGAATGTGCAAGATAAAATTTAAGCAAGAGTTGAAAATTACTTCAATGAAAAATGTACTATGTAACATCAAGTAACCTTCCTTTTTGATGAAAATGTTTTGTGAAGTTCCTGATTGAATTTCAGTCACTACAAGAGGTAGTTAAAATGTTAATCACCTTATGCAATCGTTGCTCTTACAACATAAACGTACTGGAAAGGTGCCCACAGATTTTGGTACCCGAGTGCGCAACAAAGCTCCGTGCGAAGCACGGGTATCTTTGCTAGTATATATATATTTATATATATTTATATATATATATATATATATATATATATAAGTGGTAGAATAAAATATATAGATACGTCGTAGAATTAAAATATATATATAGGTAGTACAAGAGCTGGATTAAGTTCGACAGTGATGAATTAAATGGGTTAGGAAGTGTCGTTTGTACTACTTGCAGTTAATCGATGTGTCTTGTTTTTTTTTTATTTAAAGATTTACCTTATGTTTAAATTTTGTGAAAAAACAGCTTTTTATTAAGCCAACGGGATAAGGGATAATTTAAGAAAGCCATGCTGTCTGTTTGGTTGTTCGCGACTGATCTCAGCGATTATAGTAGATTGAATGCATGCGAAACCATTACGGCGGAGAAGTACTGTCAAAACCATTACGGCGGAGAAGTTATGTCAAAACCATTACGACACTTCAAAAACATAAACTATGTCGAAAAATACTTACGCAACTTCATCGTCACCGGAACGCAAGATTTTTTGCGTTAATCGCATAAATTTGTTTGGAAAAGGTGTGTTTATTCTGATGGTGCGTGTTTCGATCAATAAATATGTGTTTGAGGCGAGGTATGTTTATCCGAATTGAAAAGTTAAGAAACGCAAGAACATTTTTGCCAACCTGATATAATTTAGCAATTAATAATAGATACATAATTTTCAACTTAAATCTTTTAAGTTGAAACAAGCGACGCATAACATATAATAAATCCAAATTAATTTTTAGATCCAATTTAAATTAATTTTATTCACCCCACGTTTGTAAAGTTTATAGATATGCACTTTTGAAATTGATGAATTTACAAATAAAATCTTGTATATTAATATTTACAGGTTATGAAAAAGCATTCCGTTTTACGGTTGTTATGTTTTGCAAAACTAATTTGCACATTAATATCTCATTTTGAAGATTCTATTTGTTTAAAGCTTTTGATGTAGACTTAAAATAACATGAGTATAGTTTGAATGCCTGAAAAAGTTGAGATTATTTTTGGTTCATTATTATATTTATTTGTCATAAAAATAATTAACTTTTGATAAAACGTATTTTTTATCATTTATTATCCTGTAATACATCTGTTTTAAAATAAAGACATTAGAACTGTATAAACATTATTTTTTAGTGGGATATTGGATTATATATGATAACAGAGTTGAAGTTTAAAAAGAGTAAGTTAATATATCGATGGATTTGTTCTAAGAGCAGTAGCTGTATCATACAGGTTAATTGTTGGTATTTCTTGCGATGAATTAAGGGCAAAATAGATTCACTGATTGATATAATAATTAACTGATTGATTTTGCGCTACGAAACAGATACTGTCAAGAATTGTAAATGTCAACTGAATTAAAGGAATAAATTATAAGATGGTCAACATCATGAACTTTTGAATATAGTATTTTGTCATTTATTCAATATATATATATATATATATATATATATATATATATATATATATATATATATATATATATATATATATATACAAAAAACCCTGACCTTGATAGAGGGAAGACTAAAAATTCAGCTATATTTTCTAATAATCTGAAATAACAGCAAGAGGAGACTTGATTTCAAATATTTCTCAAATGTTATATCTCTCCTCTTTCTTAAAAAAGCTACGCTTATGACCATCTCAAGAAACAAATAATCGTAATACACAGTAAAATGTACTGTATGTATGACAACCAAAGAGAGGTCATATAAGATATAAGAAAATTTGTGAATCACGTCTTCCCTTGCCGTTATTTCAGATCTTTCGAAAGCATAGTTGCAAGTTCTAGTTTCTTTTTTTACATGGGGTTATCACTTATCAAGACCCGAAGGACATTCAGGGATATGGTTTATTGCGTGTACAGTAATCAATGAGATAGTATTGTAGTAATCACTAGTATCGGGGGAGGTTTGTCAGGAGTTTTTTTTATGTTGGACTTACAGACGTCCAAGTTGTAGTCATGTGGGAAACAGGCAAGCGGCAGAGAGTTCCACTAGCGTGCAGTTCTGAGAAAGAAGCTTTGCTTATGGAAACTACGTTTGGATTTAGGCACAGATAGAGAGTGGGGAAAATTATTGACAGTAGTTTTAACCAGACGGGTGTTTCTCGTGAAAGATTGGCGAGGGGGGACTAGGGATTGGAGCTTAGACGAACACCTGCCATGGAAAAAACGATAAAATAAAGACAGGCTCGCAACGTCACTTCTGTGGGAGAGAAGCTGCAGGGAAGAGAAAAGGTCATCCCCCACCAAACCACGAAGTCTATTTTGTACTCTTTCAAGGCAGGATAGGCTGTTTTTAGCAGCTCCTGCCCAGATGTGGCACCAGTACTCCGTCCTTGGACGTACTTCGCTTTTATACAGATAGAGAATTGCATCAGTAGTGAGATACCTTCTGGAGCGTTAGAAGGATCCCACGATTTTCCCAGCGTCCCTGGCAACAGATTTGATGTATGTGTTCCATTTCAGATCAGGAGTAAAGGTCAAACCCAGAAGCTTGTCAATACATGGAGACTCCTCATTACAAGTCAGGACATTAGCTTTCCAACGAGCCTTAATTTGTAAAATTCTGATTATTATTTGCTGATATATCGAATTTATAATGTTGCCAAAAAGAGTATATATATACACACACACACACACACACACACACACACACACACACATATATATATATATATATATATATATATATATATATATATATATATATAGTTATAAAATATACATGGCGATTAACCTACACTGAATATTCCGCGTTTCATCCACTCTAGGACTCTTTAGGTTTATGCATATGCCTGAAGATTACTAGAGTGGATGAAGCGCGGAATATTCAGTGTAGCTTAATCGCCATATATATTTTCTAACTTACTAACTGGCTCTACCTACGTTTTGAGCACTTTTGAAGTAAATACTTAAAGTTTACGCATAAATCTATACTTTCGATTTCTAATTTTATGTGAGTAAATTAAGTATATATATATATATATATATACAAACATTTGTCGGGGTGTTTGGAGGTGTATGTTGAGCAAAAAAAAAAAGTCAATCCTTTTTAATTTCACCCCTTAACATTTATTATTTTGGGCTCAAATCAAGTTATTAAGTTAGATCCCTGTCCAATGAACCTATATCTAAAATTTCAAGTGTTTAGGGTTCAAATTGTCGGAGAAGTTTTGTATAGTTCTCAAAGACCAAATCGTTGAACTTTGAACCCTTAACAGCCAAATTTCTGGCCTAAAACCGATCAAAAAGATTTTTCAAAATCTCAATAACCTGTACATCAAATTTCGAGTCTGTAGACTGAAAATTGACAGAGTTATTGTGTAGGAAAATGTACGTAGACAGACACACACACACATACGCACACAAACACTTTCACTTTTATATATATACTAGCAGTTCAACCTGGCGTTTGGCCGGGTTTTTGGAGGTGTATGCTGAGCAAAAAAAAAAGTAAATTTTTTAAACTTTGACCCATGTTATGACCCCTTGACATTCATTGTTTATTGTTTGGGGCTCAAATAAAGTTATTAAGTTAGATCCATGTCCAATGAACCTATATCTAAAATTTCAAGTGTTAAGATCCCAAATTGTCGGAGGAGTTTGGTAGGGTTTCCAAAGGTCAAATCGTTGAACTTAGACCCCTTAACAGCCAAGTTGGCGGCCTAAAACGGATCACAAAGATTTTCCCAAATCTCAATAACCTCTATATCAAATTTCGACTCTGTAGACTGAAAATGACAGAGTTATTGCGTAGTGAAATGTACACAGACATACAAACACACACGAACACAAACATATACACACAAATACGTTCAGTTTTATATATATATATATATATACTAGCAGCCCGACGTTGCCCGGGTGTTTCTAGGTGTATGTTGAGCAAAAATATAAGAACGGTCAATTTTTTTAACTTTGACCCATATTATGACCTCTTAACATTTATTGCTTTGGCCTATAATTAAGTTATAAAGTTAGATCCATGTCCAAGGAACCTATATGTAAAATTTCAAGTGTTTAGATTCCAAATTGTCGGAGGAGCTTGATAGAGTTCTCAAAGGGCAAATCGTTGAACTTTGACGCCTTAACAGCCGAATTTCTGGTTTAAAACCGATCACAAAAATTTTCCCAAATCTCAGTACCCTCTATATCAAATTTCGAGTCTCTAGACTAAATTGACAGAGTTATTACGTAGGGAAATGTACACACACACACATACACACACAGACACATACACTTCTTTGGACATGGATCTAAGTTAATACCTAAATTTGAGTCCAAAACAACTAATTTTAAGGGGTCATAATAGGGGTCAAAGTTTTTAAAAATTGACCTTTTTTTTTTTTTTTTTGCTCAACATGCACCTCCAAATACACAGGCAACACCGAACATCCATGCTAGAATATCTATAAAAGGGAACGTGTCTGTGTATCTATGTGTTTCTGTCTATCTGTGTGTCTGTTCGTGTGTTTGTGTACATTTCCCTACGCAATAACTCTGTCAATTTTCAGCCTACAGACGCGAAAGTTGCTATAGAAACTACTGAGATTTGGAAAAATATTTCTAGTCCGTTTTTTTACCAGGAATTTGACTGCCAAGGGTTAAAAGTTAAAAGAGTTTACCTTTGAGAACCTTATCAAACTCCTCCGACAATTTTGTGTCTAAACAATTTTAGATCTAGGTTCCTTGGACATGGATCCGACTTAATAACTTGATTTGAGCCCAAAACAATAAATTTTAAGGGGTCACATTAGGGAGTCAAAGTTTTATCAAATTTGACCTCTGTGGTCTCTAACAAATTACTCAGACAATTTCTGATCCAAACATTTGAACTTTTACATATAGGTTAATCAGTGATAGGGCATGCTGTTTCATCGGTTTGGGTCGAAAATGTTTAGCTACCGATATATAAATGTATGTGTGTTTGCATGTCTGCCCAACACTTTCGACACAGGCGACGGATTTTCTCAAGAGCAGTATCATTTTGAAGTTCGACCTTTCAGACGACAAATATCGAAAAATTGACAAAAAATATTTATATCTTCACCTTGAACTGCACCATTTACTTACAGTGGTGGTCGCTTTTTTCGCCGATATTTTTAAAAGCCATCCTCACTTTTCGATTGTCTAGACTTAATTTAAAAAAAAAAAATTAACTTCCGTTTTCGCGGTGGTCGAAGCAGCATAGACGCCAGGTTTTTTTCTCGTTCTTTTCCTCCTTTGCGGTACGGGTTCGAGTCTGCCTTCCTACTAACACATCTTTTTTTTCTTTTTTTTTTTTGCTCAACATACACATCAAAATTCCCAGCAACCCCGGGCTGAATTGCTACTATATATATATATATATATATATATATATATATATATATATATATATATATATATATATATATATATATATACTAGCATGGGTGCCCAGCGTTGCCCGGATGTTTGGAGGTGTATGTTGAGCAAAAAATAAACGGTTATTTGTTTTTACTTTGACACCTAATATGACCCCTTTACATTTATTGTTTCGGGCTCAAAGCATGTTATTAAGTTAAATCGATGTCCAATAAAACTATATCTAAAATTTAAAGTGTATAGACTCAAAATTGTCGGAGGAGTTTGGTAGAGGTCTCAAAGGTCAAATTGTGTAACGTTGACCCCTTAACAGCCAAATTTCTGGCCGAATAACGATCTCATCGATTTTTCCAAATCTCTGTACCTTGTATACCAAATTTCGAGTCTGCAGACTAAAAATTGACAGAGATATTACGAAGGGAAATGTACACAGACAGACAGATACACAGTCACACAGAATCATTCACGTTTATAGATATACTAGCATGGGTTCCCCCCGTTGCTCGAGTTTTTGGAGGTGTACGATAGGCAAAAAAATAAGTGGTCATTTTTTTTTAATTTTGACCCCTATTATGACCCCTTAACATTTATTGTTTTGGGCTCAATTGAAGTTATTAAGTTAGATCCATGTCCAAGTAACCTGCATCTAAAAATTAAAGGGTGTAGACCCAAAATTATCGGAGGAGATTGCTAGAGTCCTTAAATGTCAAATCGTTGAACTTTGGCGCCTTAACTGCCGAATTTTTGGCCGAAACCCAACCACATCGATGTTCCCAAATCACAGTACCCTGTATATCAAATTTCGAGTTGTAGACTAAAACTTTACAGAGGTATTGCGTAAGAAATTATATAGACACACATATATGCAGACACACAGACACAGACACGTTCACTTTTATAGATATACTAGCATTTCAATCCGGCGTTGCCCGGGTGTTTGGAGGTGTATGCTGACCAAAAATAAATAAACATTAAAAAAAAAACGGTCAATTTTTTAACCTGTACCCCTAATATGACCTCTTAATATTTAATTTTTTGGGCTCAAATCGAGTTATTAATTAGATCCATATCCAAGGAACCTATACCTAAAATTTCAAGTGTGTAGACCCAAAATTGTCGGAGGAGTTTGGTAGAGTTCTTAAAGGTCAAATCGTTGAACTTTGACCCTTTAACAGCGAAATTCCGGGCCGAAAACCAATCACATCGATTTTCACAAATCTAAAAATTGAGTTATTGTGTAGGAAAATTCACACAGACGCACAGGTAGACAGACATACAGACATACAGGCACGTTCACTTATATATATATATATATCTAAAAAGTTGGTATATATACTAATCTATATATCTATAAAAGTGAACGTGTGTGTGTGTGTGTGTACATTTCCCTACGCTATTAAAATGTCGAAAAGGCTTTATATCTAGAGAAAATGCAAATTTTCTATAAAGGTTACTTAACTAGAAATAATATTCAACTCAATGAATTTTCGTAATGTTTGGATATACTACGATTTTCGACATGACAATAAGTCCTGCTTAAAACAACATATTAAGAAAGTCATTCTATCGACACTATCTTAACAAGCACCACTGTATTTAAAATGTTACTACGTTTGGAACTTTGTAAACATGGGGTAGCTTAATTTGAAGATACTTTTTGGTACTTCTACAGAGTCACGGACCGTTCTATTTTTTAAGAGAAATTTCCAAGTCAAATTAATTTTTGATGTATATTTTGTTTATTTTATTGTTAGTGGAAAGTGCAGAATAGTAAAGCAAGCTAGTGTTAAAATGGGCTTCTAAATAATAGATTATATATATATATATATATATATATATATATATATATATATATATATAAATAAATATATATATATACACTAAAACAATTGCATATAAAATGTTGTATAACAAAATTTCTTTATATGTATATATATATATATATATATTAGCCAACACCGTAATGCAAACTTTATTAATATATTTTATCAAAATCAAATGACACCTAACTTCAGAATCGAAGAAAACGCAATTAAAAATATCATATCTAGATACTTGACGCCTATTGACAGCAACTCTAAAATTAAATTCATTAATTACTACAAGAAGTTATAACACAACATCTTGTGGTTAGAAACAACTCCTCACCGGCTATAAAAACGTTGGAACAAAACAATGTCGTGTATAAATCCACGTGCTCTGTGGGAGAATTTAAGACCGACAATAATATATACATTGGGAAAACAACTACAACAGTGTTCCTGTGAATAACCATGCATCTAAATAAAACTAGTGCTATGTATAAACATTTAATAAAATAACACAATTCCCCCCCCCTGCAATCTTAGAAGGTCCTCGTTTACAATATAAAAATTATAAAATTTGAAAATAATATTCAAATATTCAAAAGCCACTATAAATGGCATCGCATTCGAGAAAAGCAGTAATGTTATAAAATGTCTTGCGTAGTTCGTAGTGGACGGACTTTGTTATCATTGTCCACGAACTTGCTAATTTTTATACTGGAATTTTAATTGACCTATATTTTAATCGACTTTTCATCGACTCTACATATTTTTAACTTATCATCACCTAACGCCGTTTACTTTATATTTTAGTTTTCACTTAATTCTCATTTTGACGCTTTCGCACTTTTATTCAACACCTGAAGATGATTTGTGGACGAATCGAAAGCGCTCGTGACAACAAAAATTATGGAACTTTTATCTATATTGTTAATTTTTATGTATAAAAGACGATACGGAAATCGACAAAATTAAAAAAAAATCATAAATAAAGTGTCTCCGTTGCATTTAGTAATATTTGCTTGAATATTCATACATGCACACACACACACACACGCACACACACATACACACACACATATATATATATGTAATATATATATATATATATATATATTATGTGCATAAGGTAACGAATTATTGAATCCTGTGGTATCAAGTTTAAAAACATATTTTTGTGAGGTAATATTCTTATATAAGACCATCCAAGCTGGAAAGGAACAACTCAATGTACTAGATAAAGCAAAATTAAATTGAGGGTTTCTTATATTAAAATTCCATTCAGAAAAATATAATTTTTCAAAACCAAAGTGTATTATTTGAACAAAAGAATAGCATTCAAAGTAATTATCTTTAATCCACGGATTTTCGAAATAAGCTTTTCTCTTCGGAGGAAAAGTCATTAGTGCAATATTAAATGAAGAAAATCAAGATGATACCTGTAATAGTAGGAGAACTGGCGACAATTCCAAAAACTTTGAAAATAGGATGCAAGTAATTGGAATCATATGAATGGCTGGAAAAAATACTACGAATAACAAACAAACAGCTAAAATATTAAGAAAAAACTCTTGAATGCAGAGACGAATAAACGTGAGCCATGCACGGGCCAGACAAACTGCTGTAGAAGCTAAACGTGAAGACGCGTCACATTTAACCAAGACCATTAGAGCTGCATATCTATAAGTTCTCAATCCCCTCCCTCACACACTCCCATTGCCCTATAACCCCCCCCCCCAAAAAAAGAGTGATGTTAAATAGCCGAGAAGATTCAAAGAGAATGTAAAGACCGAGGATAGAGCGCTGACCAGACCATCTCTGGGCTAGTGCAAAGAGAACTGGGACCTAGGGGATGCTTATTACCACTCAAATTCCAGCGGCGACCAATAGCCGCTGGGAGCGAGAAATCAATGGTAAACAGCTGTGTAGATAACGCAAATTCATTTTCCAATATTTTCGAAGGAGGTATATAATACTGGAAGTCTGGGGAGACTTTTTATCACTCAGCTTCCAGAGAATAACACAGGTTGTCTCCAAGGAGAGCTCCTGAATGACTAGTGTGAAAGCTCCTTGTAAACAAACTAGGCATACAGGAAATGTTACAGATGTGAAACGCAAAGGAGTACCACATGGAATCATTGAAACTTAAACTATAATTGTAAGTCTATCAACTTCTATTCCTCTATCTTCCCCCAACTTATTTTGTGTTTTCACCAAAACTGACTCCACACCAAATAAGCAAGAAGGGTTAAGGGGGATTAAAAGACCGAAGAGAGAAAGCACTAACCAGACCTCAGCTGGTTTAGTGCAAATAGGACTGGGACCTTTAAAAAGTTATTTTACATTCAAGTTTCAGTGAGGACAAATACTCGCCGCCAACGAGAAATCACTGGTAAGCGTCTGTTCTGATAATGTAATCTATCTGCAATGGTTATCGAAAGACGTCGAGAGTACAGAGAATCTGGAGAGACTTGTTGTCACTCAGACTGCAGAGAACACAAGTTATTCTCATAGGAAATAAAATGCTTGATGATATGTGTCCTACTGAGTAAATAATAATAACTATAGAAATAATTACCGTATATTTCGACATATAAGAAGACCCTTACAGTTAAAAATCATCTTTAAAAACTAGTATTTCATAAGATACCGGATGTTGCAATTTCTAGCCTCGGCCAAACAAACATGGATTTAGCAATCATCTTCTACAGCCCATATATAATAAATTTATTCAAATTTGCTCAAATCTGACGGCCTACTTATACGACGAAATATACGGTATATTAACCCTTTCTTAACCCACTTCCAAAAATATAAAATTCAGCCATACAGTAGAAAATGTTATGACATCAGTCTCGACCTTACTCCGCTATTCGATAATATACCCGGAGTAGACAACGTAGCTAGATGCATGAATGGTGCTTAATAGCATTGACATGACATTATCTATTCGAATTAATTATCCATGACACACAACGCTTAAATATGGGTTTGTGAGATAAAGTTTTAGACAAAATCGAATCGAATTTATAGTCACTGACCGCGACTCTTTATCCGAATGTTGTTATTTATTCTTTTCCAATTCTCTGATGATCGATCTTATTTCTGGCATAAATCTTTCAAATTCCGAGACAAAAAATAATGTTATAAAATTAACGAACTTTATGAGGAATATACTTCATAAACACACCACCCAATTTCAGAACTACATCGTCGGACGATAATTAGCATCTACAATCAGACCAGTATTAGAATACCTTTTTATTAAATTTGCTTGTCCGCTGTGCATTTTACTTGGGGCACGCATAAAGGACAAGATTGATTAACCTGAGATCTAAATACACTGAACAACGCAAGAAGAAACGTGCTATTAGAAAAGATAGAACACTCATCTCATCTTTTTCGGAATAATCTCACCTGGGCCCTCCATGCGAGATGTACTTCAGAACTCGAATCGCAGGAAAGAGTACAGGGTGGGACGATAAAGTTGTCGCCCTACAGAAAACAGGACTACAGCTTTATTTAAAAACATTCATTGAAAAAATCAATTCAGATTATTTGAGTATATAATAGAGCTAATATCAATTCAATGTAGTCGCCTTTAACCTCAATCAACGTCTCGACACGGGCCCAGAACTGCGAGTGTGCTTTCTTTCAGTCGCGCCGGCGGGAGCTCGACGAATACTTGGCGGATGGCGGTGTCAAGCTGACTTTGCCGTTACGGTAGGCCACGTTGGTGATATTCACGACGTATGACCAAAATAGTCCAGCGGATTCAGGTCGGGGGAGAAGGCGGACCAGTTTGAGACGTGTACAATGGCGTAGCACTACTTCTGAAGCCAAGCCTGGGTCTCTTTTGACTTGTGGGCTGGTGCTGTGTCCTGCTGCCACACCAACGGTGTGTTAACGGCCACCTCATGGCATCAGAGGATCATGACACTCTCCGGCACATCCAGGTACAATTTGGTGTTGACTTTCCCGTTTACTTCGAAGATGTGAGGTGGCATGATGTGACCCTGACTTGATACCCTACCAAAGACTACAATCATCACACTGGGCACGTCCCTGTCATTTGTGGCAATCCACTGGGGCATTTTCAGGGTGATCGCAATGGTACTGTGGTAATATAGGATCTGTAGAGAGCATGACTTGTAGAGCGGCTCATCTCCGATCTCGTTCATTAGACATTGTGCCACTTTCAGGTATGATAGAAAACTCCTATGGCTCTTGTAATTTGTACATGACTGTCCAACTAATAGATGGTACGCAAAAAAAGAAAGAAAGCCAGTTTTCATCAAACGGAAATAGAATCGCGTCGTCTTTTCTAGAGCGGCAATTTTTCGTTCCACCCTATAAAATGCGGACCCACAAACAGCCATCGATAAACGGACTTTATCATCTGTTGGCATACACAACGAAAATAAAGCATGTTAAAAACGTATTGTTTACACTTGTTCTTATAAGTGAGCAATCAGTTCAACTTCCCTAGCGCAAACATAAAGTAGAATGATATAAAAGTGTCTGCCCATGTTTATATGGGCGTAATTGTTCACCGAAACTGGAATCGGCAGCACCTTTTCAAGAGATATGTGTTTACGGATTTCATATACTATTACCAAGTCTACTAAAATAAAGGGAACCCCCGGGACTCGGCAGCTAATAGAAAATCTGAGATGAGGAATCGTAACTCTTGCTACAACCCTTAAATTTTATTACGTTTTTTTTCATGAACGGAGACTCTGACTAGGAAACTTAATTCTGTTTCCTGTGTCAGCTGATATATCGAGTGAGTGAAATATTGACATTTTCTTATCATTTCATAATTATATCCATTTAACTGTTGATTAATTTATCTTATCAACATATATCGGGGTTTTGCCTTGACAGTTGATGGCTCGTTAGTAAACATCGCTAGATACTTGTCATTATTGTATCGTATGAATACGAAGATTCTGGTGTTGGCATCGGTCTTTTCGATATTTTTCTCGTCAATTTTTTAGAGAGAGATTTCTACTGGATATACCACGTGAAGGTTGCCAACATCATAATTGAAATGATTTTTGTACAACGAACTGGATTCGAAATTTGAGCACCCAGCTCATCAAACCGTGTCGTCACATCTCAATAGTTACTGTATGGAATTTTGCGGAAATAAGCAGGTTTCTCATTGGTTGGTTTTACCGCCACGATTTTATTTCAACCTATCAAATCGGTTGTTCTTACTAACTGCCGAGAGTATTCTTGGCACTAAATTTATCTTTTTAGCCCGCCAGTTTGCACACATACAGCAGGTCGAATGGACGTACGAAAACTCAGTCGAGACTTGTAGCCTCCAAAACCCTTTGTGTCATTGAGAGGTATTAATGACCTAATGTGGGGCGAAATGTTATTATCATTTGCAAATACATTTTGAACTGCCATTTGTCCACCATTCCGATGGTTATGAACAGTGAACTCCATGAGGTCTACCTGACACGTGGCAGTTTCCTTTGGGAAGCATCACTAATCTCATCGACCTGTTGCAGCTATTCTTTAAACAGCATGAAGAATTGTATCCTTCACTATACGAAGATAAACACTGAACTATTACCATTTTCGGGCGTTATCAGCAGATAACTAAAGATGACACATCTTTTGCAATTTGGATCTTTTTATTTTGATAACATTTACTTTGAACTTTAAAGGCAAGCCTGTTGTGATTTCTGATTGTTTTCTTTCATTCTGCCAAGGTCACAACCGAGGTGGGAGAATCTCTCATATTAGTAAATCAGCTAATGCAGTTCCCAAGCGGCCTGAGTAACATATAATGAAAATAAATTCTAAGAGTAGCACAGATAAAACGCAATGTTACATTCAATTCTTGTAAGTATTCTTTTTCAGAAGTTAATTGCTTGCATGTAATAATAGCAATGTGCATTAACTGATATATAGTTTGATTATCAAATACAATAAATAAACTTAACATTAAATCTATAGTCGGAAACATAATTTAAAAAGTAAGTCCAATACATTTAAATAGGGGTTACGATCAACAATTTTACACCAAACTATTTTTAATATGCTCACAATTTTGTAAAATTTCACTTATGACCGTATTTGTAAATCGAATTTATTAATATTATTTTAATTGGAATTCATTATTGAGATGAGTATTATTTATATTAATTTATTTTATTGCGGACTTTTATTCCCATCTATATTAGTTGTTGTTTCACGACGTTTCCGCCAACTATTCCTCTGGCCTTCGTCAGGTCGTAACCGCAACGGATAGGAACTTCGAATCTCCTAACTGCATTCTCAGCAATCACTGCCATCAACAACAACTACGGATGGCAGTGATTGCTGAGAATGGAGTTAGGAGATTCTAAGTTCCTATCCGTCGCGGATACCACCTGACGTAGGGCACAGGAATAGTTGGCCGAAACGTCGTGAAACAACAACTAATAAAAATGAGAATAAAGCTCCGCAATAAAATAAATTAATAGAATTTATTAAATCAATCATGATAGAAAATAAAATAATTAATCTTATAATTGTACATTGCATTATTTTTTTCTAACTTTGTCATGCTTTAAAAAACATAGCGTCTCATATTTAGACTGGTAACTTATCATTTGAAATATTTACAAGCGCCATTTTGTTTGCATATTTTGTTCTGAAAGCTAAAATAACGATCAAACATTAAAATGGCTTGTTTTTCTATAGTAGGCAGAAACTGATAAAATTGATTCTATTTGTATTGCAATCATTCAAAATGTAAACGATAAAATATAAATAACACTTATAATACAACACAACTTCGCCCACGACGATAAGAATGTTCTTTCGCTCAGTTGGTAGATCGCTGGGCAGTCATGTTAAATGTCATGAGGTTTTATCTCACCGGCGAGTCGTAAACACTATAAAATATGTCTCTGTGTGTATATACACACTAATTGTTAATATTTACTAGCAGAGGGCGGAGCGACCTGCTTTGCCTGGCTTTATTCAGTCGTAAAATACGCTTTAATATGATGTTTGTTATATGTTCAGATTTTGTATATATTGTTATAGAATCGTAATTTAAAAACAAAACAAAACAAGTATTTGATTTCTGTCAGCCAAAATCAAAACCTAGCTCCAAACTGTAGCATTCAAAGCTGGTGACTTTACCACTGTATCAACGTGACATGTATATGAACAGATTGAGAATTAAAAATTAAAATAAACTATATAATATATAACAAAATATATAATGATTGTTTTTCAATTTTTACCAATTTTTGACCTTTAAAGGACTATTTTAACCGGCTAATGACCTTTAAAAGAAACGTTTGTAAAAATCCAATCATTTTGGGTCCCTAGTGACGTTCTATGTCTTTTAGATTTGGTAGAGATAGAGCTTGAAAATATGGAGACATACAGACATGTATCGTTTTATATATTAGATTTAAAATCCAGCAGGGGGCGCCCAATCTTGCCTGGTCGTAAAATACGCCTAAATATATTTTCATTTAT
Organism: Euprymna scolopes; assembly: GCF_053919585.1. Classification (NCBI taxonomy): domain Eukaryota; kingdom Metazoa; phylum Mollusca; class Cephalopoda; order Sepiida; family Sepiolidae; genus Euprymna; species Euprymna scolopes. The sequence continues at coordinate 9,768,102 of NC_136496.1, read as the reverse complement.
GCAAATTTCGGATTTATTATTAAAGAACAAATTTATTATGAACTAACAGGGTAATCCGACTTTGTCCGGGATTTAACGATCAACGAACCATTCACACTCACATATTTTCATTGTCATCGAATCGGTGAAATCGCTATTTTTTAATCAAATCGATTGATAGCCTATTCTAGTTGGGGGATCCATAGCGGGGCACCGGGAGTTAGCTTCAGCTGCCTACCCGCAGTGACTTACTCCATAATACATTGTAGTTAACATTGCACTGTAGAGAACTAAAGATGCATAAGTCAAGTAGCATGCTTCAATTAAGTTCTAAACAGAATTATTGATGTCGAACGCGCCACTATCATATCAAAGAACATACTGTTAGTTTTAACTGCCTAGCTTTATTACTTGTTTTTTTTTCATCATAAAATTAATTATTTGTCCAATCATGAGAAGTGTGTGATATATCCAAATTGATGAAAGAAAGAAGGTGAAAGGATGGGTGGGGTGACTTTTTGGCTTGTTTGGGTCTTTTTGGTGTTTTTTCCTAAATGCACGGGTGGTCATCTTGCTTGCCACAATGTAGTGATTACGTTGGATATTGAATGTCTTCATATATGAATAAGTACTCGTTTGCGTAAGAAATAAATGAGATATTCGTTCTCAGCGTACCAAAAACTTTTAAAAGTCGGCAATTCAAAGGCGAATGGCAAGGCGTCGGTAAACTAAAGAAGTACCGATTTATGACAATAATTATACCATATCGATATATGTGATATCATATATGGAAAAAGAAACTTTTATTTTATATTAAATTAATTATAAAGAAAATCCATTCCGCAGGCAATCACACAATTTCTAGTATATACTTATTATATTTAATTCTGCGCAACTTCGATTAAGTTTATAAACAGCATAAAAAAGGAACAGATAATGTATGGGTTGATGGATTTTGCTCACATGGAAAATTGGCCCTGTGTCTGACTAACTCTGCCCTCCTGGGGATCCAAGTAAATGAGGCTATTAGTTAAAATATTTTTTCTCTAACCCCACACCCCTCTTCCCCCGGGCATCGGCGTTGAAAATAAGGAAAAATGATGTATTCTGGAGTTGAGGTTTTTCAAAAAACAACTTATGATTATATCGGCGTATTTAAATACAGTTAAAGAAACGTAAAAATTAAGAATAAGCGAAAAAATTTACCTCCAAATTAAACATAAAAATAATAATTCAGCTTAGAAGAATATTTTGAAATGAAAGCAAATCTATTACAGAAAATATTCAATAACGTGCTCCGTTTAAAACAATTTTTGCAAAGAACTAAACTATCACAGTTATTCTCCTTTGGTTTTCTGGTTTGACAATTAATCAGTTTCAGACTTCAGATAAAAGAAGTTAAATCAAATTTGAATTGAAATTAAAATAAACTAAATAATTACATTTTAAATTATATTTAAAATAATACAGTTTAAACTAGGCTATTATGTAGAATAATTAATATCATCGAACTAATTATTTAAATAGATTGAATTTAATGTGATATGCTAATGACCGTAACTCAATCAATGTAGATGTGGTTTGAAGAATTATATATATATATATATATATATATATATATATATATATATATAATGTTACAGAATAAATTCTTCATTGATTATTACATATTACGAGGAATAATTTTCCTAGTGGAATAATTCTCAAAAAAAAAAAAAAAAAGATAAAATCCTGTAATAATAATAATGATGCCGTTCATTAAATTCCGTCTGTGTTAGTTATTAATCAAGTCCAACGTAAACAACTTTTTGATGAGCCGTTCGACTTAATTTGACAAATTTACCGAATACCTTTTACTATCAATTACTATAGTGCCCAATTCACTACTGTGCAATCTTTAACCCTTATGCTCGAGTTGCCTCTGAGACTTGACAAGTGGTGATGCCTATGTAATAACTATATATATATATATATATATATATATATATATATATGTATATATATATTGTTGTAGATTACTGCCATTACTTCTGAGTATGAAAGCTATATTACACGATTTCATGAATAGTTAAATCCACTTTCATTTAAAATTTAATTCGAATCTCCCGACAAGCAGTAATTATCATTTTTTTTATTTATTATTGTGTAATAATGAAGCACTAGTGTAAACACACACACACGCGCGCGCGCAACCACACAAATGTGTGTGTGTGTTTGTGTGTGTGTGTGTATGTTTGTGTGTGTTTAGGCTGACTCACAGAGTGGAATTTTTAGAGTACGTCTTACCAGACATGAGCAAGTGATAACGCTACAGTAAACTTCAACAACTAAACATTTCGCTATTTTAGATACCATGGATCACTGGTTACAACGGGATGAAGAAACATCACACGCTACACGGCAATCATTGAAAGCTCTACGAGATTATTCGGTAATCATGTGATCTCAAGACTCGTTAATGTTGCCTAGCCCCCTCCGTCGCCAGATTTATCATTGTAATTTTTTCTTATTTATTTTTCTTGTGGGACTATCTCAAGGTTAAAGCTTATACAATAGTTGTCCTGTATTAGCAAACCTTATTTCAGAAAGAGATGCGACAGAAATTCTATGATGCCTTTACACACGTGCTATGATAGCGGTTTTTCGTTCACGGTTCTTTTTGTTCTCTTGGAGTGTTCTTAAATTTCAAGTCGCAATGGACATATTCTTTCCTTGTATTTCGTTTCTACTCTTAATTTGGGTGCAAATATGACAGGGGCATGAGCAAGTAAGCATTTTTAGGTCGCCTTTTATAGATCCATCCCCCATGAAGAGGAAAGCAGGGCCATCCTATAAAGGGCTGATTTGTTATGGAAGGAGGATACGAGTCACACAATTACATGTGGATGTTGTGAAAAACGACGATCTGCCTTTCACCACCTATGTGCAATGTTCATGTAAGGAACTACCAGTGACATCCGCCACCTATTTCCGTCACAATCCCATCATCGCCACAGGATTCATTGATTTATTGTTAGTTACAAAAGCACATATCGATGTACCAAACATATATAACAAAATTGGTAATTCGTAAAAAGCTGAAGAAATGCTCAATACTATTGCAGAGCAAATATGTATTTCTTTTATTACTGTGTTTTTCTGTAAAGTCTGATAAAGTTACTGGATCTTGATACGATTCGGTAACCGAAACATGCGTAACTAAGCAGATAAAACGATAATAGAATATATATATATATATATATATATATATATATATATATATATACATATATATATATATATATATATATATATAAGCTCATTATTATTTGGATTCTTCGGTCTTAACAATCTTACAGTCGATATAACTTCTTACCTCTCTATGTGTATCTTGTTGAACACAGGAATTTTCACAGACTTTAGAGCAGAGACCCTTATGTCATCAATGGTGCTATTAGTATCTCATTTCCTCATCCCTGACTATCCTGAAGTTCTAAATAATTCGCAATTGTATTTTGAGTGTTACCCGCACTGAGGATTTGGCCTTCAACCCCCAGAAGTGTAACTTTTACAATACTCATTTCAAAAACACTAAGACCTAAGTTTGTTAATTGCAGATATGTTCCCTCGTTGATCTGAATTAGAGTTTGGAGGAATCATGACGCTATGAAATACGTTTAGTGGAATCCTCTTCCTCGGCTCGCACTCGTATTCGTGTACCTGTTTTAGTTATAGGTTCCCTATCTTTTTCGTATTGTTTTTCTATTTTTCTTCTTTTCAACAAATTCTGTGATGCTTTCAGGCATTGCTTTCCTTCATGTTTTCAAGTCTCTGATAGTACGTTCTAACGACTACGAGCATATGTTTTCTAATTACAGTGTGTTTTCACGCGATATTATTGTTATTTTATCACAAGAGATTTATCACTTATCAAGGCACGAAGACCACTCGATGATAAGTGTTAATGAGTATATGGTGATGAGCAGGCGAAACCATAGCACTCATTAGTGGTGGTAATTGTGGATAATGTTATTATTCAAAGGGGGAGCATCAACAACATCCTATTTACGTTGAACTTGAAAACCACCCTCGAGCAGTCAGCACGGAAGAAAGCCAGCGGACATAGTTCTACATAGAGGTACTTGTAAGGAAGCCTTGTTCATTGAATTTGCGTTTAGATTAAGGCAGAGATAGTAAGTGAGAAAATTGTTGGCAGTGGCTGCAGTTAGATGAGAGTTTTGTGAAAGTTTGACGAAGATAAATATAGAGCTGGCAGGCTCGCAACGTCTCTTTCGTGAGAAAGAGTTTAAAGGAAAAAGAAAAAAGATATCGCGTTCTAGTATTATTATTCATCGGACTACTGTTCTCATCTTAAGAGTGATTATCACAATGTTTCGGTTGATATAAACTCCGACTTTCTTCAGTTTTTTTCTTGTCGAACTCGGGAATGTTTATGTAGACATAAATCACACTCAAGATGAGAACAGTAGCCCGATGAATACATATAACCAATACATATAACCAATCCTCATCTAAAAAATTCAGAAACGTCATCGCGTACTAGGTTTCGAATCTGTTTTTTTTTAAGTCTATCAAAGTAGGATAAAGTGGTATGGTACTCCATTTTTATAAGTAGATTGCTCTTATACAAGTAAAGTATAGTGTCGGCAATGAGATACTACTGGGCATGTAATATACGGTAACTATTTTCCTAACGATTTTGCCAACCGGTTTAATGTAACACCATTTCAGGTCAGAAGTGAATGTTTCACCCAAAAGCTTATCAAAGCAGGAAGCTAATTTTAAACGAGAGCCATTCATATGAATTGGCGATAAGTGCCGATCAAAAATTTTATAGTGAAAAGATAGTAGCTTGGTTTTGGGTGCCTTATCATTAACCACCATGTTTTTGCCCCATTTCACGAAGTGATCAAGTTCAGAAGAGTGACATTCAAAGGAATCATGGTCTATGAAATGTTCTCATATATCATAGTGTCATTTGCATATATGTCGACGAATTTCTTTAGAATTTGATTCGGGAGATCATGCATGAAGATAAATTAAGAGTTGGGCCCATTGTGCATCCTCACGGCACGCCATCGTTGATAACTTGAGCTTCGAATTACTGTCCCCCAATGAGTACTGGTAAAAACCTATCCGCAGAGAAAAATATTCAATGTTCGCGGAGATATTACCAGATAATACATCTATATATATAAAAGCCAAACGTCTGTGTGTATGTATGTATGTTTGTTTGTAACGCTAAAACTTTTGAAAGACGGAACCAAACTTAACAAATTTGGTATCATATCGAAGCCCCATCACCCGGATGACAAATATCGAAATTTCACGTCAAACGGATCACTAGAAGTTGGTCAACTGATCAGTTATCTTTGAGGGTCCCCCCAAAAAACCTGTCATTATCTATATATATAAAATACAAATGTTTGTTTGTAACGCTAAAACTTGAGATGAAAGATTCCTCTCCCCTAAGAATAAAACATGTTCAATATCTGCTTTTGTTTTTTTCATTGTTTATACGGTCCCGAGCAACGCCGGGTAGCCCTGCTAGTAATACATAAACTTTGTAAACTAGATATTTATACCAAGCACTATCAAATGTCTTTGATAAGTCAGCACCTATTGTTCTTTAAAGGAAACAATAATTGATTCACTGATCCTCTATGAATTACAGTCCGTATAAAAGCTATATATCTCAAGATAATATGATATCCTATTATAAATTTCTGTACTTTCTGTGGGTGTAGGTGTGTGACGCGTTTTAAGTCAGCCTACAGGAAACCCACCCAGCTAATGTAGGTACCAAAATGAAGCTTATGACTCAGCCAGTGTTGTACTGGTAATTATATCCATGTTTCGTGTATGGAAATTCAAAATAAATGCAAAGAAAGGCAAAGTAGTAGTGGTGATAGGAGTTAAATCAGGAGAGTAGCAGCAGAGACGAAAATAGTAGTAGATATAGGAGTTAAATTGGTGGAAGTAGCATAAGCAGCCGTTAAGCAAAATGACGGTTAGAAGCATTAAACAAGTGGGAGTAGCAGTAGCAGTTAACGATTAATATTGGTTGAAAAATACAATTTATTCTATTTAAAAAAATACTTCCATTTTCTCCGTCTGATTAGCAAAACAACAAAAAAGAGACTTTCTATATAGTGGTGATAGGAGTTAAATTGGTGGGAGTAGCAGCAGCAGCATCCGTTATGGCAAAGTGGTGGTGAGAGGCATTTAATCGGTGGGAGTAGCAGCAGCAGTCAACGATTAATATTGGTTGAAAAATGCAAGATTCTTTATTTAAAACCTTTTTCCCATTTTCTCCTTCTGATTAACAAAACAAATAAAAAGGACATTCCCTGATATTCAATAAAAAACAGAAAGTAAGTAAAAAGGTTTCGATTAATACTGGTTGAAAAATATAAGATTTTTTTGCTAACTTTTTTAAAAAAATACTTCCATTTTCTCCGTCTGATTAAAAAACAAAAAAGGGCTTTCTCTGATTTGACCAGGGTGGTCAATTTTGAACAGCGCCCATTAAATAAAATAATACTTTTCCCCATGTATCTTATAGTTTTTTTTTCATTAATATTGGTTGAAAAAATACAATTTTTTAAAAACTTTTTTTAGTGGATTTTCTCTTATGCAACCAGGGTGGCCAGTTTAGATCGCCGGTCATTAAATTAAATAAAATAATACTTTTATCCATGTATCTCAGATTTTTTTTTGTTAATATTGGGTATCAAAAAATAAATGATTTTTTTTTCTTTTTAAAACTAATTACTTTCATTTTCTCCGTCTGATTACAAAAAAAATGGACTTTCTCTGTTTCAACCAGGGTGGTCAGTTTAGACCACCGGTCATCAACTAAAATAATACTTTTCACCATGTATCTCCTATTTTTTTTTGTATTGGTAGAAAATACAATATTTTTTTGTTAAAGTAGTTCAAGGAGGCATCTCCTACAGGAGGACCGACGAAAAAAATAAGTAATTGCTAACTTTAGTTTCGTAAATATTGTAAATACACTGTACTTGCTTTTCTTTTACAATATGCAGCCATCTGGCTGCAACGGGGCTACTTGTCTAATATAAATAACTAATATAATAAGTCAATATGTTTACGTAGCGACGACGATTTAATATGTTAATGTGATATAATGCTTATGACACGTCTGTTTTAAACTATACTATTCTTAGTAATTACGACATAGAGCGGTTGTTTGAAAATAATGATATCGGTAAGAATGTCCTTGCGATAAACTTCGGAGTGTGAACGTAGTTAGAGAAAAGATGAAATACTTAATTATAGATTCTGCGGCACTACGTATTTGAAGGAGACGTTATAACAGAATAAACTGCAAATGAGCAAGACTTGCATCAGTAGAAGTAGAATTAGTAGCGGTCGTAGTTTTTCAAAACGAGGAATATAATGCTGTATATGGTGGTTCTGAAATACGTTCCTAAAAAGGTTTGCTTATAATTCTAATTGGAACCGCAGGGATAAGTGAAAAATCTAGATCTTTTTATTATATAAAATAGAAGTTAGACGATCGTATGTTAATCCTATAACCTATGGTTATAGGGTTAAAAGAATAAAGTACATACGGTTAATTGAACAGACGTGTACAGTTGTATCTAATGTTCTAAACATCGAGCACACATACATTATTGCATTTGCGTGTTATGTAGAAGAAATCCGTATACATAGACCCAAATATGGTGATATGTATGAGTTAAAAGACAATCTATATTCGCTTCTATGGGGAAAGAAGATTTATTTATAATATTGTCGGTGTATATGAACTTTTAAAACTTGAGAAAAAATTCAGCGAACATGAGTCGCGGTATGGTAACAAGACGTATTATAAACACGGTGTCTTTTATAGAAAGATGTTATTTCACGCAGTGCGCAAAACAGCTGGTGCAAAAATAATTGATTCACGCAAAATGATCGAACATTTTAAAAGATACACTTGAAAATAGTAAAAACTTCTGTAGAAATGTGAACCAACACTAGGAGCATTGTCTAAAATGCTTGCACAATCTGTTTTCCACAATTATAAACTATATATATATATATATATATATATATATATATATATATAGTGGGGGGGTGCGTGTGTGTGCGTATGTGTGTGTGTATACGTACTAGTAGGCCGCCTGATGTTGCCTTCGTAGTAAAATAAGTTTAAATATGATATTTGAATTCATGGAGTATTTATTACTATAGCCAAAACTCTATTTTTATTGGTTTCTTGGTACAACTGCATTCTAAAACAAGAATTTATCTAGTCTGGTGGAGTATCAAGCTTCCTACTATTAATTGAGGAAATAACAGCATCGTTTTTCGTAAAGCTAATGTAAGTCAGCCATAGGGAGAAGATCTTATTTGGGCAATAAGTACTATGTGATTTGGAATAATTTGTCTAGGAAAATATCCTCATACCAGGTTGTCCTGACAGACCCTTGAACCGAGAAACCTTGCACACTGGAGGATAGTGTCTAGTAGGCATTAAAGATTTCTCCAGTAAACATTCAAGTTCTCTAAAAAATACCTCCTATATCTAAAACGGAGTGTATTAAGAAGTCCGTTTTAATATTTCTTTAAATTGAAAAAAAAATGTAACGGTGTTCAAAAAATCTTTCCTGAACTCAGTTTTCCATGCTAAACGAATACAACAAGTTGTATATAAATACGGTCGCAGTGAAAAATATTTTTCATATGGCTTTTCATAGTGATGGAAAAATTATTTATTTTGTCATTTGACGTAACCAAAACAGCTTCTCTACACTGCTGTAGGATGTTTGGAATAGAAGGAAAAGAGGGATAGTTTTTTTCCCTTTCGACAACATAACGGACCAACTGCCACTCGTCGGTTTCTTTTTCTTATTTTCCTTCTTCTGATCTTTAGTTCTTGTTCTATTTTTCAACTTTGCTTCTCTTCTGATATAAATCCCTATATGAATTGAAGTCTGCGCTCACAAATGCAGATTTAATATTCTTTACAACTTAGTTTTTCCTAATACTATAACCACATAGCAAGACAAGTATCCATGCAGATTACCGAGTTCGACTGAAAGATTCCCGAGTTTGACAAGATACATTTGAAGAAGAGCGTGTGTTTAATCAACAGAAGCATTGTGAAAATGATGGCCAAACTCAAGATCGGATATTAGTCAGAAAAATTGTAATAATAGTAATAACCAGTCCTTATCTCCCAAAATTCAGACACGTAGAAAACCTTTATTTTCAGCGCGCGTATGGGATTATTTATCTTCGCAGATTTGAGATTAGAAAAGTCAGAAGTCTATATATAGAGCACCTTGATCTGCAAAAAATGCATGAAAGTCTCTTCAACATCCATTGGTAGGGCGTTTCCTGGAAAATTACATAAAACTTACCTTTTGCTTTAAGGTAGAAGACAAAGCCGGTGACGGTGGGCCTAATAAAACTGCACAGGACCAGCTATGTATAGCAGTCAATAGAGAAAAAGCCACCTTCACAAACGCCTATCGACTGGTCGATTTTCTCCCGAGACAAAACACTCGGTTGATAACTGAAATCAATTTCTGCATGTATGAAGGGAAAAATGTTACTCGTAAAAGATTTTTCAAAATAAAAAGTAGACGCATTATTCATAAACGTTAACAGGCAACGTGAAGAAAAACAGCGTTGTCTTTGGCCAAATAATATGATATATTTGAAAACATTAGTTCAATTCTTTTCCCAATAACATTTACGTAAACCATTATAATAACAATAAACAATAACAATAACAATAATAATAATAATAATATTATTATTAATTATTATCTATAGGTATAGATAATAATTAATAATAATATTATTATTATTGTTATTGTTATTATTATTGTTATTATTATTATTATTATTATTATTATTATTATTACTATTATTATTATTATTATTATTATTATTATTATTATTATTATTATAATAGATTAGCTGGCATTGGCTGCTCGCAAATTCAGTCCCATTTTGTACTTAAAATCACTAAAATGAAACTAAAAAAGTAAAAATACAAAACAATTTTTATTACTATGTAAATCTTAAGCTCTGTCTCTGTATCACTCACTTTTCACCTTCGAGTATTAACGAATATTTTTTCAGTAATGTAAGGTTTTCGAAGCAGAAATTTCCTAACAAACATGCATTCTCAAATGGTTACCAGTATCAGGATTTGAAAGAAGCAGCAGCAGCAGCAGCAGCAGCAGCAGCACCCGCCGTTAGTCGGCTTACTACATTTGCTTTAGTAATCGTTTTTCTTCTTCGATCTTTTAATAACGCGAATCGAAGCGGACACGCAAGTGTTCACTTTTTTATTTAGATGTCCTCAGCATGAATTTAATTCCCTGGATAACTATTTAATTTTGTAAAGATTTCATATACAATACAATATATACTGGTTTATATGCTAGCACGTAGTCCGACGTTGCCAGGTCGTAAAGTACGCTTGCAGGTGATATTTATATCAATGCCATTTCGTACTTATTATTTTAGATTGAAAACTCTGTTGATTATTATACGCTAATTAATATAGAGTACTCGTGCGGCTTCCTTCGGTCTTGACAGACCATGGATACCCACTGTAAGGGGTTCCTGCGCGTTAAACTTGTGTGGCAAGAGTTGCGCAGTCACCAACCACGCCTCTCCTGAGTTGCATACCAATGGCAAGTCTCGCTCCCCCCCTCTCTCTCTCTCTCTCTCTCTCTCTCTCTATATATATATATATATATATATATATATATATACTTGATTTACTTGATTCTTTCAGTCTTGGCAGACGTGTTTTAAATATTCTCTCCAGTGCTTCTTCTGTGCACATTTGAACTTTTCTTTTAATGATTTTTGAACTCATTCCATTTGTGATTTTTTCCAAGGAATTCTGCCTTTTGGATCATTTTTTACCATCTTCCAGTTACGCGATTCCTTTGGAACTTACCTGTTGGATTGAAATTTTTAATTAGACCGTGTTTGGATTTTACCATTCTTGGATTTTTTACCCTTCACCGGACTATCCATTCATATGAAATCTTTTTATCATTTTTTCTTTTACCTCCTATTCCCCTTACCTCACCCTTTCTTTTAACCAAGTAAGATGTGTGACTTACTTGTGGTTTCATTAAATACTTTTACATGCAAAATCCAAACCCGCATTTTGCTAATTCCTGTCCTCTGATGAAAAGGAGAGTATTTCTTCGAAACTCCGCGGATTAAGGACTATCCACTTATCTTGGGCTTCCTTTTTAAAATTAAATATGTTTTTAATTCTTTTTCAAGATGTTTTTTAACATGTTTTATTAATCATTTGTTCATATATATATATATATACATATATATATATATATATATATATATATATATATATATAAAGCTGAACACCTGTGTATGTGTCTGGTCACGAATAGGCTCCTATATGCTTGAATATTATAGAAAACTGATTATATATAATGAAAGAAGATGTATCGAGACACAGGAATGGGTATGTTTGATCTGGTATAATGATGATTCATTAAAATTGTGGGGCTGCGTACGCGCCTGGTCCACAAAGTATGGAAATGAAAAAAAAAATAATTAAAAAAACGTTTAAAGGTGTTTTTGATATACATGTACATAATAATATTTGATAAGTATGTTTTAACTTAAATAGGGATATTATAATAAAATTGTGGGGTCTGCGTTTGGGCCTGGCCCCCATAGAATGGAAATAAGCACAAACTTTAATAAAGACTTTAAATATCTATCTGCGTAAGTATACTTTCATAATTATGTCTCAGTTTGAAGAAATATGGTATAAAAAATTATGAAGTTTTCGTTCGCGCCTGACCTCCATGAAAAGGAAATATGTCACAAAGTTTAACAAGGTTTTTTTTAATATAGATCCACAGAATATTGTGATAAGTGTTTCAGTGTGAACAGGTATGGCATAATAAATTATGGGGTTTATCTATTTTATTTTTACTTTCATCATATTTTGCTTTGGTTTTGATACCCACAAATCGGAAGATATCTCTTTAAAACCCTTCCTTTTCATAACCTATCATACTTTCTGTTATGGTTGCAAATAACGTATAAGGCAATAAAAATTAAGACTCAACAAACCAAAGGTAGATCAATAAGAAGTGTATTAGGAAAAGTATATTTACAGTATATTTACATAATGGTTGTCAGGTAAGAGAGTCTTGGCTGGAGAACATATCTGCTCTCGACTCGGCCTTCGTGGCTTCTGGTTAACACACACTCAGACTAACCGAGTCTTGTTATTTATGTGTAATATTATCCACATATATAAATGAGTGGGTGCCACCACAACACCCTCCTCCCAAGATTTGAAGTCACACAGATTTCAATATCTCTTTTTCTTGGGATTTAACATTAATGGTTCATTAAACTTTCTTTTTCTACCTGATACTCGGGGCTCAGGTGTATATTGAGGCGGTTCCAAATTAAAGGATTCGTATATGATGTCCATGGTTTCCTCCTCTTCGACTGCTGTTGTATAATCACCATCTTGAATGTGACGTTTTTTAAAATTTGGTTCAGGGTCCTTTTATGTATATTTTGTGAGCCTTTAATCATGTATGTACAATCACCAATGCGTTTATCCACTACTCCACATTCCCAGTAAGAGGTGGTCTTCCTGTACCACTTGAAATATACTCGATCTACCGAGTTATATTTCTTTCTTATCATGTGTGTAGTGTTTCGGACAATTGCCTGTCTTGGCAATAGTTTATCAAACGCCGATTTCACCTTTCTGGCAAACATTAAATCAGCTGGTGATATGTATGACGGTGTATTAGGGTGCGATGTTATCCTATATATTTGCAAGCATTGTTGCAAAGCTTTTTCCGTTGGTATCCCAATGGATTTTTTCAATGATCGTTTTTACGTGTCCACGAACCTCTCCGCGAGGCCGTTCGACCTTTGATGGTACGGAGGAGTAGTGATATGCTTTACTTGGAACGTGTCAGAAAATTCCTTAAAGTCTGTGGATGTGAATGTAGTTCCATTGTCAGTGACCAATGTGTCTGGTACACCAAATCGTGCAAATAACTCGTGTAGGAATCCTATTGAGTTGTTCGTTACCTCAGGCCAACGCGTTACCTCAGGCCATTTTGTGTAACTATCTACTACAATTAAGTAGTAAGTTTCTCCTACATGATCAGCAAAGTCCATGTGGATTCTCGACCATGGGTGGTCGGTTTTCGGCTAAGGTTTGTGTACTATAGGTGAGTATTGTGCCGCTAACTGACATCCTTTACCTTTATTTATTGTTGTAGCTATGTCGATGTCCATGTTACGCCAGTATACGTAGCTTCTCATTAAAGACTTCATCCGATTTATCCCCGGATGTCCTGTGTGGAAGTCACTCAAAATCATCTTCTGCAACGTTTTAGGTATTACTACTCTCTCGCTGTATAATAACACATCGTTATATATGGAAAAATTTCCTGAACCTTTTTGTCATTTATAATTTTTTCTTTTATATAATTTATGTATTCATCTTTATCGGCTTCTCTTTTAATATTCGACAATGTTACCAGTATTTCTTTAATGTTTGCTACAATATTTTTCACTTCGACATTTGTTCGAATTGCTGCAATCACTGATTCTTCCAAATTATGTTTCGGTGGTATCAGTCTTGAAAGTACATCCGCATGGCAAATCTGTTTCGATGCTAGATGCTGTAGCTGGGAATCGTAATTCAGTAGGATCGTACCCCAGCGCAGCAATCTATTTGCGGTGTATATAGGCAATCCGTTTTTTTATCCGTAGATTGTGACTAATGGTTTATGGTCGGTTTCAAGTATAAAATGTCTACCATATAAATATCGGTGGAACTTAGTCACTGCAAAGATTATGCTCAACGCTTCTTTTTCAATCTGTGAATACGCCTTCTCTGCTGGAAGCAGCGTTCTCGAAGCATGAGCTATCGGCTTTCTAGATCCATTAGGAACGATATGTTGAATGCATACTCCTACGCTGTAGGAACTAGCGTCACTAGCGACGACTATATTTTATTTTGTGTCATAGTGAGTTAGAAATAATTCAGATGTTAGTGAGCTCTTTATTTTGTCAAAAGCGGTTTGACATTCTTGCGTCCAGTTCCAAGGTGTGTCCTTTTTTAGCATCTCATTTAAGAGAGCTCACAAATTATGCATCCCTTCAATTAACGATTGGTAATAATTTGCGAGTCCTAAGAAACTCTGCAAGGTTGTTACGTTATTAGGTGCTGGCATGTTTTTTATTGCCGCTGATCTTTCTGGGTCTGGACGTCGCCCATGTTTATTTATTATATGTCCGAGATACTTAATTTCGCTCATACAAAAGTCGCATTTATTTTCTTTTACTTTAAACACAAATTCTTGTATTCGAGTGAATACTTGTTTTAAATGCTCCTTATGTTCTTCTAGCGATTTGCTCCTGATAACAATGTCGTCCAGGTATGCACATGCGCACTCAATACCACTTAGCATGGTGCCCATCGCTTGCTGAAAGATAGCAGGCGCTACTTTGATGCCAAAGGGCAACCAGTTGTATGTGTACAATCCCTTATGCGTGTTGATGCATAGTATTTTTGAGCAATTCTCCTCGACCGGTATTTATAAATACGCGTCGCTCAAGATGGAGAAGATATTACCACCATTCAACTTTGTGAATATTCCCTCTGGGTTGGTATAGGGTAATGGCAATCTTGTAATATGGAGTTTAGACATGTCGAAAACTCTGCGCACACTCTGATTTTATCATTCTTTTTCTTTACATATATTCGGTGGGTCTGCCCAGTCGCTGTGTTCTATTTTTGATAGCATGCCTGTCTGTTCCAATCTGTCTAATTCTTTATTAATCTTTTCCAATCCAGCGAACGGAACATTTCGCTTTTTTCTAAAAATTGGGCAGGTGTTTTCTTTAAGTTCAAACGAGGCATTAAATTTATTGCAACGACCTAATTTAGTCATGAATACTTCAGGGAATATTTTTTTAATTCCTCTTTTATATTTTCTGTTGTTGGAGTAGTGCATTCTATTTTTTTACAGAATGTATTAATTGGCTTATTCCACAGTCCAAATTTCTCAATCAAATCTATTCCAAACAGATTTTCGCTATTTTTCAATACGAACATTTTTAATTTCTTCGTAATCCCTTTTAATTTTATCGGAAGGATAACTTCTCCTTCAAATTTTATCTCCCCACCAGTTACCGTCCGAGCTGATTTACTTGTTTTCATCATGGTTGGTTTACCCAACTTTTTCCATGTATTCAAGTTTATTATAGAAATATCGGATCCTGAATCCAGTTGTAATTTTATTGGCGTTTTAAATATTTCCACTTTTATGTATTTTCGCCGATTTTTGTCGAATTTTTCATTTGATTTTGTTTGCTGTACTCTCTTTCTGGTGAAATCTTTATATCTGCAACAATCACTTTTGTGTCCGACTTTCTTGCAAATGTAGCATTTTTTCTTCTTATAAGGGCAATCTGATTCCCAATGTCTTTCTGCGCATCTCTTACAGTTATATCTAGGGAGAGACTTGTTATATTCTTTACTATAATTATAATTATTTTATTTGGAATATCTCGTTCCATTTTGACTGCTTTTATTTGTATAGCTCTTGGTTGGTGTGTATGGTTTTCTATCCTTTCTTACATATGCCACTCCGGATTCTTCAATCTTTTTAAAATCTTTTTTAGTGTAATGATCCTTTCACAATCCTCTGCTAATTTCTGAAGTGTTAAATCTTGCTCAGATTCCAGATTAGACAACACTCGTCTGCGTATTTCTGCATTTTTCGTGGAAACTAACCCTTGTGCAAAGATTAGGCATTTGAAATCCTCTACTGCTAGTTCTGCTAGCTTAAAATTATCACACTTTTTATTGACAACTGATGCGTATGTCAAATAATCTTGGTTATCCATCTTCCTTATATTCATACACAACCATCTCTTATGAAAAAGAGATATATTCGGATTGAATAATTCTTTTAGTAATTTTACAGCTTCCATGAAATGTAATTCCGTAGCTTTTTTTTAATATATAGTCTACGGATTTACTGTATTCTGCTACACCCAACTTTCTGAGTAAGAGGCTCACTTCTGTCTATTTTGCCAATTTTTGCAGTCCAGTTGAAAGACATCCTCGTATCTTGTATAGTATGCTTCAAAATTCTTTTCTTCCTCCGGCACATAATTAAAGGTGTCCATACTATTAAAAATAGTTGTACGGAGAAATTCGTACTGTCGACACTTTCTCGGCTTTTCTTTAGTAGTTCCGGTGTTTTAGCGAAACGGTCATTTTGTCTTTCTTCATGTTAAATTGTAATTTCTTCTGTCTTTCTTCTTGTTCAAATTGTAATTTCTTCTGCCTTTCTTCTTGTTCCAGTTGCCATTTCAATAGTTTCTCATCTTTTCGTTCGTCTCGCTCGGCTTGTGCCTGTTGTTGCGTCTGCAAAAATTGCATTAACATTCTAGATAAATATTCCATTTCTTTTTTTAGTGTATTCTAAAATATAAACTGGCTTGTGTTACAACAAAAATTGTTCAGAGTTCCTGTTTTCAATAAATAATAATATCGCTGCTCGAATAATATTTTATCACTTCGCTAGCGAGTCAAGCTCCTCCCACCCAATAAAAAAATTGAGGCTTTTACTGAAACCAAATACGATTGACTTTTCCGTTTTAGGCACTTCCCAATAAGTAACAGAACTTTAGTACAACACTTTCCACAAAAAAGAAGATTTTTCAACTCGAGTCACAATTGAAAACATGAAATGTATGGACTACATTTAATTCTTTCTTTTGCTTTTTTTTCTTACGTGACGTTTACTGTCTTATATTCGTTATGCAGTGAAAACTTTAGTTTAAAAAAATATTTCCTTGATTTTAGTTTAACTGTGGTATTTTTTAATACCGAAGAGAGAGAGAGAGAGAGAGAGAGAGAGAGAGAGAGAGAGAGAAAATTGGTTCATCAAAAAGTCTTTAGTTGATGTTTTGCTAACGGAGAACAGCAATTAGGGAATCCACTGGGGAACTTTTTTCGCATGTTACGTTCTTGTACGTTTGCTCTTCGCAATTTAGTAATACGAATCTGTTTGTCGTTTTACAAGAAAACAAAAATTCACTCTTAGAGTTTGTTCTTTTTTTTCAAGATGGATTCCAAAAGAAACGGCGTAAATTGTCGCTTTTGTCACATTCAAGTTTTTTTTTCTTTTTTTTCTTTGACACTGCAATTAGCGGTTTTGGTTTGTCTCCCCCCTCCCCCGACTAGTATTTTAGTAAATACAATACTATCAATCGAGGTTACTTTTTTTTCCGACTTGAGTCGAACTTCTCTTTAGCGCGAAATCCGTTTTTATGACTATTTCGTTCGTCAAAACTTGTATTCGTTAGAAAGGTCAACCGTTGCGTTGTACTCTTTTTTTAGTGAGTTCTTTTCATTTCTTCGTCAAACTGTTATATTTGACGCTCATCTTCGTCGTCAACTGCTATGTTTGCAAATAACGTATAAGGCAATACAAATGAAGACTCAACAAACCAAAGGTAGATCAATAAAAAGTGTTTTAGGAAAAGTATATTTACAGTATATTTACATAATGGTTGTCAGGTAAGAGAGTCTTGGCTGGAGAACATATCTGCTCTCGGCTCGGCCTTCGGTAGCTTCTGGTTAACACACACTCAGACTAAACGAGTCTTATTATTTATGTGTAATATTATCATCATATGTAAATGAGTGGGTGCCACCACAACACTTTCATAAATCAGAGTCCATTTTCTGTAGGCTGTTTTTAAACCCAGTCAACGATGGATACTTTTGCTAATATATATATATATATATATATATATATATATATATATATATATATATAGAGAGAGAGAGAGAGAGAGAGAGAAAGAGAGAGAGTGTGTGTTATTCACAAAAGTTAATACACCCCTCACATGTTTTCATATATTTAAGTATATCTCTTCATGGGGCAATACTGAACATGATTTTGTCACACAATTAAAAGTAGTCGGCATGCAGTAAATATAACAGTTTATTTATTCCCCCCCCAAAAAAATAACTCCAAATATAACCATTAAAATCTAAATCGCTTGCAACAAAATTTAGTACACCTCTTACGAAAAGTTATCAATGTTAACATACAACATGTCAACTCTCAATATTTTGTGTGGCCACCATCATTATACAAAACTATCTTTACTATCCTTGGCATGAAGTTTACCAGAGCTTCACATGTAGCCACAGGAATGCTCTCCCACTCTTTAATTACTACGTCGGTTATTTGAGAATTTACGCACCTCCACGTTCTGATTGCGGATGCCCCAAAGATGTTCTATTCTGTTCAAGTCTGGAGACATGATTGGCCAGTCCACTATCTTTACCCTCTGTCTCTTCAGTAAAGCAGTTGTTGTCTTAGATATTTGTTTTGCGGCATTGTCATGCTCGAAGTATTTGACAGTACTTGTTGGAGTTCACGTTTCCCTCAATGAAATGTAACCCTCCAATACATGCAGCAATCATGCATCCCCAGACCATGACATTTACACTATCATGCTTGACTGTAGACATGACACATAATCTTTCTACTCCTCATCATGTTGCCGCCACACATTTTTAAGGCTATCAGAACCAAACAAATTAAATTTCGTCTCATCAGACCATAGGACATGGTTCCAGTAATCTATGGGCTTTGTTGACATGTGTTCAGCAAACTGTTTGCGGGCTTTCTTGTGTATTGCCTACAGAAAAGGTTTCCTCCTGGGATGACAGCCATGCGCATCAATTTGACATAGTGTGCGACGTATGGTTTGCACACTAACAGCCTGAGCTCCAACCTCTTTAATCTCTGCAGCAATACTAACAGCACTCCTACGCCGATCTTTCAAAGAAACCATTTGAATATGATGTTCAGCACATGTGCTCAGCTTCTTTGGACGATCTCCCCGAGGCCTGTTCTGAGTGGACCTTGCCCTTTTAAAATGGTGGATGATCTTAGCTACTGTGATGTAGCCCAGTTTCAAAATGTCAGCAATCCTCTGGTAGCCTTGCTCATCTTTATGTAGCGCGACAACAGTTTTTTTTATGATTGCCATGTTGAAAATTTTCAGTGACTGGGAAGAGAGAGTATGAGATCTTCACTACAAATTTGAATACACCTGTCCCTAAAGAACTCATGGTATAGTTACACTGATGAGTTACATAATATTTTGTAGGGGGGGTAGTACTAATTTTGGATTTCTCTGGGTGTAATTTCTTAGTATTATACTCACTTTTTAAAGGTGAAATAACTTTTGTTGTTTTTAATGGCTATATTTGGAGGTTTTGTGAAGGGAAACTAAATTAACTCTGTTATATATGCTGCGGACTACTTTATATTGTGTCAAAAATTATTTTTCAGTATTGTCCCATGAAGAGATATACTTAAATATTTTAAGAAATGTGAGGCGTGTACTAACTTTGGTGACACAATGTATA
Organism: Euprymna scolopes; assembly: GCF_053919585.1. NCBI lineage: Eukaryota > Metazoa > Mollusca > Cephalopoda > Sepiida > Sepiolidae > Euprymna > Euprymna scolopes. The sequence goes on along the minus strand of NC_136496.1, from coordinate 9,748,631 downwards.
TAAATATATATATTTGAATATAAGCGGTGTTAACCGAATAGGTCTCTAGTTACTAAATACTAGAAGACCGAAACATGCACATGACAGTGTAGCAGCACATTACTGCTTATGTAAAAAAAAATTGAAAGTATATATATATATATATATATATATTTATATATATATATGTGTGTGTGTGTGTGTGTGTTTTATCACTGTTTAATGATATTTATTTTCGTCGATATTCTCAGAATATATTTCTACATATTCTTATAACTTTCCACATGGTATAAATCACATTTAATTGCCCTAAATTAACAGAGATGTTATTAATTCGTTACTTGAAGTATTTGGCAATGTTTTTATTTAAACCTTTGAATGGAGATATATTAGTTGCGTCTAAGCGTGTCACGGCTTTTTTTAGTTGAACGTAAGTAGCAAACATAAAAAAAATGAATTTATTAGACAAGTTAATACATCACATGAAACTAGTCTTGTATAATGTGTCCGCCTGTCTTGTAATCAAATTAATGAGGCTAATTATAGGAGACAGCCGGTATAGGAATTATGTCTCTGTTTCAATAAATAAGACAGCTAATAAAAGAATTCAATTGACTAATATGTATGCGTGTTTACATTTATCAAGGTTATTCGAATAACTCTTCTAACCTTGGGAACCACTTCCATGACATGTCGGAAAATGTAAGCTTCGACTTTTTACTTGTATTGTTTCCTCAATTTGAATATTAAAACTGAACTGGAAAACCATTATAAAATTAAAACTGAACTGGAAAACCATTATAAAATTAAAAGTGAACTGGAAAACCATTATAAAATTAAAACTGAGTTTGTTTTTTTTTAGTTAATACAATGTGGTTTTTATATTCCTTTCCTTCGTTACCGAATAATCACGGTAAGATAAAAAAAAATAGTCATAGTGCACGGTAAGATAAAAAATCAACGTTGGTTAGATTAATGTAAAGGTTCATATTAAAATTCTATATCGCTTGTCAACTGTATGGGTGGACAGTGTATAGTCAACACAGGGAAACAATATATAGATCAAGGTTGTTGGTTGTATTCGTTTGGTTGGAGGAGACGGTAACAATTCTCACCTTGCAACGTAAACATGTAATTCTAGGAAATATCTGAATTCTAATTAAGGTTATGATGCTTCTTTTTACAGCAGGAAACATGAAAGAGGTCAAGAGTAGGCTTACTGGTGCATACTGATGATGGTTTCTAGTTTTGGTTGGAACTTTTTTTTTTAGCGTGTTTTCAGATACAGGAGGAAATACGGGAGAGGGCTAAATCGCATTGAGTAGAATTAGTTGCAAAGTTCTTAGTAAATAGTTTGGCTTTGTCTGATGCTGATGAGATTATATATGACCCATTGATGACGGTTGGGATAGATTACACACTTCTGTTCAATACGTTGTTTGCTATGTGCAAAAACTGGTGGGAATCAAGCCGCTGCTCAGCTAATTTGGATTTAACGGGTTAGGCATACAACTCTCTCGCATTCTTTTTACTTTTAAAGTGGTTGCTGGCAGTCCTGAAAGCGACTTTAGTCGCAGTACATCAATCACGTTGCAATGAAAATGGAAGCAATCTAATTAGTGATTTTTGTGCGGTAGCACATTCTGGAAAAAAAAACACGGTATGCTGTAATGTTTTGCTGGAAGATTTGAAATATATGAAGTTGCCTATACTTAACATTAACCATCCCGTCAGGTTTGATACTACAGCGGGCATATTCTCTATGACTACAGAACGGAAAGATAGATCTGATATAAATGTACGGAAGTATTCCAGTCAGCCATAGAGTACCGATATATTGTACGATAGTGAAGTATGTCTGGGGGATTATTACATTTTGTTTTTATCTTACATGATGCAGCCGAGTGGTCGAAAGATCTCAGTGAAGAAAGAACGGAAGAGGAACATAGCTCAGGGCAAGTTGTGAGACAAAAAAGTCTAGGTGACTTGCCTCATTGAGTTTTGACAATTATATAGAAGTAGATTTGGAAGAGAAAAAGGCTCGCACGTTCGGGATGACGCACAGGAATAACAACAGGGATTATAGCAAAGAAAATGATAGAAATAACACACTGCAAGAAAGTTTCGAATATTACTCCGAAATATCAAATTGATTTAAATCCGTGTTGAAACTTGAAAGGCATAATATGACTAAGAAATATAATACTGTGTATGTCAGTAATACATTATATCTCAGCTACATTTCAGAATATCTTACAAGTTATATTTTACGGTGCTAGAGTTGTTTTTATACACTAATTATTTTATCTTCCCAACCATCAACTTCTTCTATGTTTGGCAGATTTTTTTTTCCACGAGAAATGTCCTTGTAAACCTACTTTCCCCATACATTTTGTATTATAACTTTGGTTTAAATTATATTAAACAATGGCCGCTTCCACCACAATTTCCAGCATTTCCTGGAAATTACATTAGCTTTACGGATACGTTCATCAGATAACGCGAATTTCAAACGGTTAATAGTGTGTCAGATTCGGAATGGTACAATAAAACATCAAACGCTCAGACCGAATCACAAACTTTGTCAGTATCACAATTGTTCGCGACAAACCCCTTGTTTAAACAATGTGCTATTTTAAACTATTCTATGAAAACAGATATCGTTACAGTCATCATCGATGTCGAAATCCAGAATTGCATAGAAATTAAAATATGGTGCTGCATACATTAATCAGCCTGGAAACAAAGCCCTTGCTAGGACCCGCCTATGATAGCAACGGTCAAAGGGATTGTCATATTCACGACAACGCCAACCAGTGACTGCCAGTACCTGCTATTGCCTGCCAGTGTTCGCTAGAACATTAACTGACAGTAGTCTACTCAGAAGACGAATAACCACATTGGAGGACAGTGTTCGACACTCGATGTTAGTGCGCGAGGATTGAAGATACACGATTTGCCCGCCAGTTCCAGCCTCTAGAAAGAAGTTACATTAACCACCTATAAACCCCTTTCATAACCGCTACTGGATGTAAGACAATGTATGAGATTGCAAGAATATTGAAAGTAGGCGACTTTATCGCAGAGAAGTTTAATGGGGTCGATGCTGGTCATGATCGATAGTGTTGCCAAGGACCAAACGCAAGAAACCACCTAAAAACACCAATGCCCACCCAGGCTTGCTTTTGAAAACAGACAAGTTCATTCTGGATCAATCTAAATATTGCTGATACTGGTCATGGCCGACGTATATGTCGAGAACTAAAAATGGCAGGCATGAAAACCAGTTAGTGTCCACCAGTAAATGCAAGTAAATGCAGTAATTGAATCAAAATATCTCTAACCGAAAATGACATTCATAACTTATTCGGTAAACAATACACAGTATTGTTAGTCTTGGATAAAATAGGTCTGTTATATTAAAGAAAGTAGAAACAAGAAAATGTCTCAATCTGGAGGGATTTCTGTTATAAATATCCGAGGACGGAATATTAGCACAAAAACATACAAAGCACTTTGTTCCTAGTCATATCTATCTATCTATCTATCTATCTATCTATCTATCTATATATCTATCTCTTTATATATATAGAGAGAGATAGATAGATAGATAGATAGAGGGATAGATAGATATTACTAGGAACAAAGTACTTTGTATCTCTCTCTCTTTCTCTCTCTCTCTCTCTATATATATATATATATATATAGAGAGAGAGAGAGAGATATATATATAGAGTTAGGGAGAGATAGATAGATATATGTTGTTTATTTTTAGTATTGTTTATTATTTATAGTATGTAGGAAACAATGCGTTCTTCCACTGAATTCGACGTGTTGTTATTTAGAAAGTGCGTAGGTCTTTTTTGCTGCAAAATTACTAGGCCAAATTCTTATATATATATATATATATATATATATATATATATATATATATATACTAGCAAAAGTATCCGTCGTTGACTGAGTTAAAAACAGCCTAAAGAAAATGGACTCTGATTTATGAAAGTCTGATAGGTTATGAAAAGGAAGGGTTGTAAAGAGATAGCTTCCAATTTGGGGGCATCAAAACCAAAGCAAAATATGATGAAAGTAAAAATAAAATAGATACACCCTATACTCTTTTATACCATACCTGTTCACACAAAAACACTTACCATAATATTCTCCGTGGATCTATATTAAAAAAACAATGCACAAGTGAGAGAATTTTCGTAGCTTTTTTGTCTGGGGTTCGGCTTATATCTTTTGTCATTTTCCCCTGTGCACACACATCACAATTTGGGAGATCGTCTGAAGGTATTATTTTCATGCCTTCGACTACATTTGGTAATTTTTTAATATCAGCTGTATTGCAGTGTCCTGGAATTTTATGCCAGGTTTCCAAGTCGTGACAGGCAGTTTTTGAGGGAACCATATTTTTAAATAATATAGTCGGTCATTTCTTTAATGTAAAATACAGTTGCATTGGAGTATATCAATTTTGATGTATTTTGCTCAAATTGTATATTCGCGTCTTGTTGAATTGCAACCTGCACGGAAAATATGTCTTCCTTAAATGTAGGTATGAACAGAGCATTTTTTAGAATACAGTTACAGATTTCGCCTTTATTATTTTTTTAGGTATATTTTAGCATCGCCTCTTTTCAAGACTATATCATTTATTTGACTACCGTCGGCAAGATCGACAAAATGACTTGGAGGATTAAAGTTTGAATGAAAATTAATAAAATCAGATTCCTTAGTGATAACGTGCGCTGTAGCACCACAGTCTACAAGGAGATTTTTACCGTTTGTGGTATTGTCAAAGTTACATGTGAATAGAAATGTATGTTCTTCCTCAAAGTTCTCAACGTTTTTACGGAGTCCATGTTAGAGCGTTTATATTGACATTGGAAACGTTTGTGGTTGGGTCGTCCACAACTATAGCAGATAATTTGATTCTTTTTCTTGGGAAAATCATCAATAAATTTCGAAACGCACCTTAGATTGTTTCTCCCCATCGGGCTGATCGGACCTTTGATAAATCATAGAATTATTTGCTAAGATACTGCTCTGATTATCACAATGAATTACTATAGGTTTTTTTTACTTAGATCTGGTTTTAAAACAGATTTTAGAAGGGTCTTCAGAAAAATTGCCTCCTGCGCGGAATGAGTAAGAGCCACATATTCTGCTTCACAAGTAGAAAGGGAAACACGTTGTTGTTTTTTAGTTTTCCAAGAGATCATAGGTCCAGTCTTTGACAATCTAAATCAATACCCCGCTATACTCTTTCTATCCTCACAGTTATTCCAATCTGAATCCGAAAAACCTTCTAAATTTAGAGGATATGTAGTTTTTTTAAATCTTAAAGATTGTTCCTTGGTTCCCTTTAGGTTTTTTTTTTAATTTTTAGTGTCCGGAAAACTGTCAAAGTCACAAATTTTTAATACTTAATGAAAGTAATCCGATACAAAACCTATCTAACACACTACCAGACACATGATTAGGATTTATACGAAATTCCAAAACCTGGTGCAGCAAATTTGAAGTCAATAGAGAAAGAAGAAACACAGACACACATACACAGACAAACTGCATTTTATATATAAATCAGTGGCAACCGTCCTTCTCGGGAAACGATGGTGTGGCCTTGGTATCATTCTGTACCGCCTGACATGCATGTATACTCCGACTTGGGATTGGCAGTGCCTGTATAGTGGAGAAACGTTGGTATTATATGGTAGAGTATATGTCGACCCTGCAGTAAATGAAGAAAAAATCCAGAAGATCGAAGTAAAATTCACAGTTGATACAGCTTCGCTCTAACTACGCCGGAGGGCATGCCATTAATTACAATATATAGTCAGGTCACCTTAGGGGCTTCATATCCACATTTTGTCGGGAATTACTCTCTTAGCCTTTCCACTGATGGGGTAATCCGTCAAGGAATCGGAAGTTTTGAATCAGAGTTTTCTTTTTCTAGGTGAGCTATCATCCAAAGTTGAAGAGTCCCACTTGCCCGAAGTGACTGGTTTTAAGGCGCGAGTAGACAGCCATTTACCTGTTTCTACAAATTTGTAGAAATAGTTTCCACGGAACCAGTAGCTAAGCTACATGAGAAAGTAAAGAGATGGACTAGATTGTCATAAAATGTCTTGCACACAAACCATGAAAACATCGATCGAGTAGAGAGAGCTTATCTATATTATCTTCCATTAATATATAACAAGAAAAAGAGATAATAATAAAACGAAAGAAAATGATGATAATAAAGGTGTTAACATAAAATAGTAGTAATAATGACAAAAATAACTACAACAATAATGGCTGGCTGAATAAAAGCTATGAAACTTTAAATAATTATGATAAGACTCATTTAAATAATAATAGAATATTACTGAAAACTGTGTATATAAACCTATCAGCTATTCCACAGCTTGTAGCGTAAATCTCTGTTAAAATCGAATTAAATTTCTTGAATATACTAATAGCTATTGCTTTTGAAATGCAGATCATATTAATAGACTCACTAATTATGTATGCCATTATAATCATCATATTATCTGCAAGAGAAAATCCATATTGCTTCTCATTAACTAGGTAAATTTCGTTAAATAAGTTAATAATATATTTAGTTATGTTATATGTTTTATTTAAATCAAATCGTGTGCATCACTACATTTGCTTGGCATACACGCAATTCGGATTTTTCTCATTCAATATAGAGAAACATTTTTTTGTCTAAATATTGATAATTAAAACTGGAAGTAAACTGACTTACAGTAAAGGCCATTGAGTTTAAATTAAAATAGAGAGACGCCACTTAACTTCTCAGTAAAATAAAAATATAGAACCGCTATGAATACTGGTTCACAAGATCCCAGGTATTTGTATATCAAGCAATTCAACACTTCCGCTTCCTTGTGGGATTACCTCGTCAGTAGAAAGGATTAGGGAGTAATCTTTGACAGAGAATATTAAGTCCATAAAGCGACCTGACTATATATTGTCATCGCCGGCATGCCCTGCGGCGTAGTTAGAGCGAAGCTGTATCAATTGCGAATGTTCGTTCGATCTTCTGGATTTGTGAATATGGAAGGACTGTTGCACTTGCAGCACGGGCAACGGATGTCCTACCATATCACCCTACCCTCTCATTCATTTTATTAACGAGTTTACTAAATCATGTAATTAATGAAGCAGAAACAATGATAATAAACATAAAACATTAATATTTTATAAAAAAAACTCTGCCAAGTACATGTAAGCAATGGTTAATTTCTATGAGCAGTTTATTGCGGGTGAAGGGTGGACTAATCTGTATATATTTACCTCATTTTAAAGCATCGTAATTGAATGACATGTAAATATATGATTCGAAATATAAAACAATATTTTATACGGAAATCCCTTAAAATGTTCAAACAATTTTTTATGGTTTTAATCCCCAGGCAGGAACATAAGTGGCTACTATTTTGGATAAAAATGGTTTGAAGGGAGCTGAGCAGTGAGCTGTCTGCTCATATATTAGTTCAATTTCTACAGGTAAGTAATGTTAGGGAAACAGGAAACTGGAACGAAATTCCAATGTCTAGCAATTTAAAAGTAGAAACTATTCGTAAAGAATAGTTTTCCATCAGCTAGGGTCTTCATCAGTAAATGGATGTAGTTTTGTTGCCTATCGAATTAATTGAGTTCATGTACGTCAAGTGGTATGGGTTCATCGGAGCACATCCCATTAAAGTACATGTCCCGGGATGAGATATTCTGGAAATGGAACAGAAGTTGGAGTTTAGATTTAAGACTATTTTTATAATCCTATAAAAGAGTGAGAAGCTAATGGTAAATAGATAGGTCCAGGTGTTAGAAAAGTACTTAATTAATTGTGGTCTTATAGAGACATAGAATGCTTTATACGAGGGGCGTGCTATAAGTAATGCCCCTGACACACTTCCCATAATAATAGCGCAACAAAACTTGGCACAGTTATTAGGGTTTCTCTACATAGGAACTACAGAGAGTTATGCATTTCTCCCGTCGTTTGATGTAGCTCTCGAGACCTTTTTTGTAGAACACCACAGGTTGGTCCTCCAACCACGACGTGACTTCAAAAATCAAGGTTGCATCATCTGTGAAACACTTTCCTTTCAAAAACAACTTCATGGCTGGGAAGAGGTGAAAGTCAGAGGATGCAAGGTAAGGAAAGTAGGGAGGATGGGGTGATTTCATAACCACACGCCTGTGTTTCTGATCTGGCGACATGCGAGTTGTGGACCGGAGTGTTGTCCTGCAGGAGAAGAGTACCTTTGCTGATCTGGCCCCGCCTCTTGATTTTGATAGCTTCCCTTAATTTCCCCAAGAGTGAAGCATAATAAGCTTCTGTAATTGTGGTACCCTTTGCCAGGAAATCTGCCATCACTACTCCGTCCTAGTCCCAGAAGACTGTGAGCATGTCCTTGCCTGCGGAGGGCTGCACCCTTGCCTTCTTTGGAGGTGGTGAGTCCAAGTGCAGTCTTTTGAAAAACTTTGACTCATCTTTTTGGCACATTTACAAATTTATCCTCGAGCACTCGACGTGTTCTCGCTTCTGGAATGGTGTGACCGAATCCATATGGCAGACACCTTATTCATATGCAAATGGTCACGAATTATAGTTTCCATATACCCTGTACTAATCTTGACATCTTGGGCTATTTGGCGAATAGTAATGTGCCGATCTTCCAAAATGGCAGCCTCAACTTTACGGACAGATGCCTCATCAATGGCAGAAGGGGGGCGACCAGGTCTGTTTGAATTCACGTTGCCAGCGTTTTACAAGGACATATAATGGGGCATTATCACCATAAGTATCTTTCATTTCATCAAAAGTCTTCTGTGGTGTGCTTCCTTTCAAATACAAAAAAACGGATCACTGCTCGACATTTAACAGGCTCCATTTCACACCTGACTCAGTTCAAACACATGTAAAACAGAAACCACAATGAGTTCATAGCTGTAATTTGCCTCATAACCCGTAGACATATAAATCATTGTACATGCAAAATTTCAGCTAGATCACACAATGTGAAGTGGGTCAGGGGCATTACTTATTGCACACCCCTCGTAGCATATAATATCTCTATACCTTTCTTACATCTCTATAGCATCCTATATATCTATACCTTTCTAGCATTGTAGAGGGGTCCCCCATTATTCAAATTTCTGTAGTGTTTTGTTTGGCGTTATATTAACGAATAGTATTTGCGTGTGTTAATGCAAAACCCAGTTGCGTTGGCGGCTTTTTGAAAAGTAATCTTAACATTACGCCCTTCCTCCTTTCATTTCCTTACCCTACCCCCTACATTTAACAAGCATCGTTTTGTTTAATCGGGACATTCTTCGTTAACAACTAAGGTTCTTTTATCAGGCATTACGGGTCGCTAAACACAGTAAGCAGATGGCCCGATATTTGGGGAAGGGGATATTGAACCACATGTGTAGATAGGCAGTCAAATAATTTGAATTCTTGGCTGAGACCAGAAGCGCAAAATGAGTGGTTAATTTATAATCTCTTATGAGTGAAATAGGTGTCGGAATACCCGTAGAAAATTAACACATTTGTGTATAATACTTTTAGTAGCTTTCTTGAACAAATAACGTTTATAGAACTAATATTAAACTTATAAAATAGTCCGCTTGTTCTTTATTTAGATGGTCTATATGTTATGCGATGCCATGGGCCAAATCAATTTTTTATAAAGTAACTGTATCAAAAAGGTCATATACACAAATTCAAGAATATGTGATGTGGCCTTCTTTACAAATACAATTGTAATAATAATATATGCTTATTTCTGTAGGTGAGTGAGAGAGGACCCCGTTGTACTTTTGATGTGCAGCGGGGTTTCAGCAATAAAAAAAAATAGTCAGCAGAATTTTACATAAATGGGGAACATTCAAAAGAAACAGGACAAGAAAATAAGCATTGTTTACCAAAAGATGCTGGACAGTAGAGGTAAATTAAATATTGTCTCTGAAAACGTGATTTTATTATTTGCAATATATATATATATATATATATATATATATATATATATATATATATACACCACTGCGCGTATTTTTTTTGCGTGTGTTTGTGTCAGAGTGTTCGGTCGAACTATCATCTAAAGAAAAAAAAAGCCTTTTGTTTATAAAAAAGCCTCCCTCCAATGAATTAGACTTTTCATCACGTGACATGTGTTATAATCTCCAGGGAAACAGCGGACTATTCTTATATCTTCAACAACTATTTTCTTTATTGATTAATTTATACCTCAATATTTTCTCGCTAGTTTTCGTTATTTACATTATTGCGATCCAGCATTTCATTAGATACTATTATTTACGCTTGGACATTATTATTTCGATTTCCTAATTTCGATTCAATAAGGACGAGGGACCAAAATGTTTACGAAGATTCTAATTTGAATGCAATATTTTCTCTTTAAAAATGATTGCGACAATAAGGATATTTTTTAAATTAAAAAACAGTTTGGCAAACTAATTCCTTTTTAAAAATTCGTCCTACAACATCTGTACATTTTTATTCCTAAGAGAAAAATAAAACATAGTAATTGTCTGTATTTTTTAGATGAGGTGTTTTCATTGATTGAGATTGTCGGACTGACTTCCTCATCTTGGTTGTTATAGTCACAAGGTTTCGGCCGTTTTGCCCTCCGGCCTTCATCAGGTGTTTTGTATCGAACTGGGGAACAGTTTGTTAGGAGTCTCGAACCCAACCCTTTATTATTATTACGGGGTACCGTGTTTGGACTCCAGCTAAGCTCTGGGGCATAGTTGCTGATTCTCTGTTTTGAATGTTACTTTTCACTGCATTCGTTCAGGATTGAACTCAGCATCTTTGGGTAACTGTAAACTTTGATACAACGTCTAGGACCATATGTCACTAGGACAATTCTTAGTTGTTTTTTTGTTAATGTTAAACCTATATTGTTATTCAAGGTTTTCTCTCTCTATCAGAGTTGTCCAAACTGCATTTCGCTATATGCTTGGTTTGCTCAGTAGGTTGTTATGTTCAAGCATGTGAGCTGTTTCTTTAAGTTTTCTCACTTTCTCTGTTTATTATTTTTACTTCATCCCATAGGGGGCGATGGTCCCCCCTTCAAATGCAATGTATGTAGGCTAATAGCCACTATCTATGTCGCTTTCGACGACCATTATACACATTATTAAAATACTATAATAAATCCTACGAGCAGCACTATCACAATCGCAAAATCTTTAGAGGAATGAGTCCCTATATTTATATCTAAATACTTAGTACTTCCACAACTACAAGAATTCTACACTTTCCATGGATTCTGTTATAACAGTGGCCGCAACCAGCTCTAGAAACATTGACCTTACATATCCTTTCCAATTTCCTCTTCCTAAATAAGAAAGCTTCCTTTGACAATATTCGCCGATTCTGATAGGCTGGGCTCTGAAAATTCCAATATTCTGGAATTCAATGATTCCCCATATAAACGAATGGTTACTATTATTAAAACATGGCGTGAATAAAGGTCATATTATTTCGCCCGTCGTCAATTATATTTACTCTTTAGGTAATTACTGTCGTTTCCGCTACGAGCACATATCTACAATGTTATCTACATAATTATTATTTCGTATTTACTTAAGTCTTAAAATATTCAACAAAAATATACTTTCAACCACGTTTTGGTCATGCTACATGCAACATAAACTCAAGAAAAATAGCCAACATTTCTTATATTAGCTATAAAATTTTTAACCTATTTTTGTAAGAGTTCGGTATTTACATTAATGTGCCGCTTTCCCACATTTCTCTTTCTATTTTTTCCTACTTGTCCTCCCTCTCCGTATATATATATATATATATATATATATATATATATATATATATATGTGTGTGTGTGTGTGCGTGTGTGTGTGTGTATATGTATATATATAACTACTAAATTTACTCACATAAAATTAATATACGAAAGTATAGATTTATGCGTAAACTATAAGTATTTACTTCAAAAGTGCTCAATACGTAGGTAGAGCTAGTAAGTATTTATAAAATATATATGGCGATTAAGCTACACTGAATATTCGGCGTTTCATCCATTCTATGACTCCTCAGGCTTATGTGCATAAGCCTGAGGAGTCATAGAGTGGATGAAACGCCGAATATTCAGTGTAGCTTAATCGCCATATATATTTTATAAATTACTATATATATATATATATATATATATATATATATATATATATATATATATATATATATATATATATATATATATATATATTATTGCGGGTACTTCTCTTGCGAGTGTTTGTGTCCGTGTGTTCTGATTAACATAGTTTCACAAAAAAAAAAAAACGATTTCGTTGATAAAAATTGCAAAAAATTCAATTATGTCTTTAATTCTTTAACGAAGAAATGCTTTGACAATCTTTTGCTCCCATGACATGTACCGTAAACTGAAGGAAAATAGCTAATATTTCTACTTTCTTCGATTGCGACTTTTTTTTTTACTATTTAATTTATAATATAATATTTGTCGTTAGTTTTCGCTATTTACATTAATGCGACGCTTTCTCCACGCTCTATTTTCTCTTTTTCTCTCTCTCTCTCTCACTCTCTCTCTCTCTCTGAATTAACCACCAACGTCATTTTGCTTGGAAAAACGAAAAGCTTAAAATGTATGTATCAAAAAAAGTGAGAACCAGTTCGGTCCGGACAGTATTGATGAGTTTGTTCCAGGGAAGCTTTCTATATCCACACTTTGCAAAAAAAAAAAAAATAAATAAAAAATAAATAAAATAAAAAACCGTCCATCGGGAACTGAGAAACTTATAACTAGTTTAAAAAAAAAAATCCCAAATGTATTTACTCCCGGCCGGGTACACCATATATTTAAATATTATTATCAAAATTTATTTATTTATTACATTTTCACCTCAAACAAGGCATATTGCCACTTTTATGTAGGGGGCTACTATCAGGGACCTAAGTTGCATTGGTACTATGTAGGGAGTTGAGCAGCAAAAGGCCTGTTCACATTACACTTGAACTTCTACATGTGAGTGCAGTTGGGGAGTCAGGAAACCGGAAGAGAATTCCAAAGTCTTACAGTTCTGGGAAAGAAGCTATTAGAGTAAAAAGCTTTCTCACATCCAGGGATTTCGACTGTGTATGGGTGGGATTGTCAGATTGTTCGGGGGTATTTTCGTCGAGGGGGGTACAAGGGCTTGTAGTTCGTCAGAACATCCACCATTAAAATACTTGTAAAACAGGCAGAGGGAAGCCTGGTTTATACGTATTTATGATTATTATTTTATTATTGTAATCTATTAGTATTATATTATTGTAATCTAAAATACACATTAGTATAATATAATTTGAATATGGGAAAACTAGAACACAATAATCCATAAAATCCACAATGTCTCTCCAGTAAGTTTTTGCAGATTTCCCTAAAACGCGAAGTAGATACGAAGCGATAGTAAAATCATTGCATTTTTGTGAACCGTATACACACACGCCCACACACACACACACTCATACACACACACACACATGTATATATATATATATATATACACTTTTGAAATCACAACTTTATCATTCATAAGAATCGATAGAAAATTGACTATAATAATATATATGACATCTGCATGAATTAAAATTCCATATTTAAGCGTACTTTACGACTGGTCTACGTCAAGCGTTCCTTGCTACCTTAGATAAATGTTTTCTTGGTTTAATAAAAGAGCTACAATATAATATCAGTGCATCTCCAATTACGCTGACATCCACAGGATGCCAACATCAATATATGACATATGGAAACGTCCGCTGTGGAATTTCTGCAGTTTCCGCAGTTTCCGCTAGTTTTAAATCATACTTAGAATTTTCTAGTACGGGCAAGAGTGATTAGGGAAAGTCTTTCATCTAGAAATCTATTTCACGATTACATTTCAATTTATGCATGTCCGTGCAACAAGGAGCTGGGAGGTAAATCATAGCAATGAATTAAAGTAGAAAGTTTTCAAAACATCTGAGAAATTATCCCGTGAAAAAGGCGGAATTTCGCTGCTTATGGACTCATGTTTAGTGTATGAAAAAATATAAGGGACAGATAATCTAATGGACATTTTCTCTCTTTCTGTCCATAAATCTAGTCGACGTCTCCGTTTCCAAGCGGAATGACCTTCTGATTCTATAGGAAGATTATCGTGTTCTATTTAAATCACAGGTAAAGGGAGTCATTAATGGGTTTCCCTGTGCTATTATTCCAAAATTTACAATCGGATAGCAAAATAAAGACGAAACGCAAGGCAATATCCGAATTGCATGGTATCCATCCTAATTCCTACCGCAGGTAGTCAGCAAAATTTAAATACGCTTGACATAAAAATACGAGTTAGTTGATTGCACATGGCTTACATGTTATTCAACTCGTTATTTAATGGCTAATATCTTTTCCCATTTTAAACGATATATGACGTACTGGAAATACCCGGGGCCCGACGTAGCGCGGGATTTTATATAAAAATCATGATAAATTAAAAAAATAAATTATTGCATATTTTTAGTTTGTTTTTAAGTGTTTTTAGTGTTGCACGTGTATGTCTTAGCTCACTTTGGACCAGCATAACTAATTACATTGGATATATTTTTTATTTAACAGAAGGCTTTAAGAATACATCGTTTAACATAAGTTGTAAAATTCAAATAAAAAAGTTAAACACTTAATAATCTCATAATATAGAAACAGGACAACTTTCTAGGCGTTGGCCGGGGTTGAATATAAAAGAATGTTTTACTGAACACATATTTTATAAAATGTTTTAGGCTTTAATGTTAGGTATCTTTCGGGAAATCTTGATCCCTATAAAATAATAAATCCATAGTCAATACGAAGAACTGATATAAGCTTAGGGTATAAATCAGTATAAGATAATGAGACTCAACACACAGAATAAGTAATAACAACTTTGTTGTTCGACGTCACAATGTAACAAAAAGATATTTAGACGTATCTTGAATGTCGTAGAATCAGCTTTGATTTACTCCCCGTTCGGCCACCGTTTTCTTACGTCTTTTATACTAAGTAATCCATTCGGAGGGGTGTCAGTATATTCTACTATATCACCTTCTCCAAGCTGAATTTCTCGCCTAATTTTGCCTTCAGTATTCCTATCGTTTGGGATTAAGATGTGGGTGTTTGTTCGTCTGTATTTGTTGTTTATATTTTTCCACTCAGTCCGCGTACTCTTACATTTAGAAGAATCGGAAGTCGTTAGTTTCGTTGTTTCCTCTATCGATGGTCAAGACTAGTTTTACTTCATAAGAAACATACAATACATCTATTGGTGTGTCTTTATCAGTTTCGATTGTTTATATGTATCGGGGTCTCAATTGATTAGTATATCTCTCAGACAATCTTGCTCATTTAATTATATAGATTACTCTCTAGATTCCTATAGTTACAATTTCCCTAAAAATATATTTACTTATTTATATGATTTATTCCTAATTTTTATTTTTCTATGTTTCGAAAATGAAAAGTAAGGAAGTAAAATGTCAGGCAAAAATCTCGTGTGTGATGAGCACGGCTATTCGTTATTTTCAGTGGAGGTGGTTTAACCTTGAATGTCAGTTGGCCAGACAGTGTAGGACTAAGTGAGAAAGGAGGTCTGCTTTGATGCTTTCCGGGTGCTGTCTGCTGGCTGACCGTTGTTCCCAAAGAAACTTAAAGTTAATTAACGGAAGGAAAGGAACCAATGCACCAGGTTGTTTCCGGCGTGTTGCTGAATCGCCCAGAAAAGAAAACATTACTTGACGGGGGAAAGTAGATCTTTATAAGTTTTTGTGACTGCTACATTACCCCCTACGTAGGAGGAAAGCCGGGAGAGAAAAAGCTAGCAGTTGTAAAAAAGAGAAATACAAAATAAAATATGTTTCAGTTTACAGATGTTTTATGGAAATATGTCATTATTATTCAGTGAAAATTTGTATTCCTTGTTGATGAAATAAAAAAAATGTTATTGTTTTTCTGTGAAAAATACTAGGTAAAAATGTTTATATTGAAGGGGGGGCAAAACAAGGTTTTTCTGTGGAAAAATGTGTTGTACTTTAAATATCTCTGCTATTATACTAAATTCACTTTCTATATGTGGGTATGCGAGTTTCTTCTTTATAGGTTCTTAAAAGACTGCGTCTATCTTTTGGCAAATTTCACACAAATCTAATATATATTTCTTGCAGTGTTTAAATAATTTAATAAGTATCAACATTCGAAAAAGCCCGATCTAAAAATAGGCTTTGTTTTCTTATGGATGAAAAAAAAAATCATTTTTACAGAATATTAATTTTTGTTAAACTGGCGTAACCTTCGCCAGTGTTACATTCTTCTATTTTATCTGTAAGAGAAGAAATGCTATTTCTTAGATAAGCTGATGTGATATTAAAAGCAAACATTTGATGAACTACATAATCATTTTTTTTTAATTTGTTTTGCGAATTACGTAACCTGTCAAAGACTTTCTCTTAATATAAAAATTCAATAGAGGATTGATTATATACAAATGCATAAATATCATGTTAAAGTGTATTGTAAGAACGGACAACGTCGGCCTCCAGCTAGTATATGTATATGTATATGTATATATATATATATATATATATATATATATATATATATATATATATATATATATACACACATGAAACATGAAGAATAGATTTCAATATTGATGTCACATCAATTAGGGGTTTAGGATAAGAAAACTGTTATCCTACACCCCCAATTGATGTAACATATATCTTCTCTAATATAAATATGTTTATTTAAATGCATGTATGTATGTTTGTTTGTTTGTATGTCTGCCTAAAACTTTCGACGGAGGTATCAGATTTCCACGAGATCGGTAGCATTTTGAAGCTCTACCCTTTCGAACAATAAATATCCAACAATTGGCTATAAAATATTAATTACTTCACTCTCAACTAGGACATTTTTCTACAAAAAATAGCTTTTCTCGCCGATATTTTCGAATGCCATCCCCTTTTTTTGATTGGCTAGCCTTAATTTAAACCTTCCCCACTTCCCGTTTGGAGATGGTCGCAACAGCAAATACGTTGCCTATTTTTCTACCTTCGCGGTACTAGCTCGAACCTGCTTGCCTGCCTACTAACACTTTGCTCAACACGTACCTTAAAACACCTAGGCAACGCTGAGCACTCAGGCTATTCTATAATATAAAGATGAAAATCTGAATCAATGTATGTATGTATGTATGTATATGTGTATATCTGCCTAAAATTTTCCACAGAGGCGATGGAATTTCACGAAAATTTTATTGATTTGAAGATCGATAATTCGGACAACAAATATCGGAAATTGACTATACCCATATTATATTACTTCCCTTTTGACTGAGCACATTTTTACAGGGATGAATAGCAAAAACTCGTACCTTCATGAGAATTTAGCCAAACACGCATGTGCAAAAACTGTTCTTTCTTGAGTTAGTTTAAATATCGAAAAAAAAAACCACTCACGCGATCATAGATCAGTCGTTGTAGTAACGGCCTCGTTATCTTAAGACTGCACGGTCGAGCCTAAATATTAGATATATGTCTTTTTTTCGATTTTTAAAGTTTTAATATCAAAACAGGGTTATTTGTGCAATTTTACGTTCTTTTTATTTTTCCATCATTGTCGCCGTTTGTTTTTTGTTTTTGTTTTTACCGATTTTTTAAAAAGAAGTTTGAACATTTAAAATCGGTTACTTATGTATTTTTTCCTTCGCTTTATTTTGCATCATGTTTGTTGTTATTTTTTATTTGTTTTTTTTTTCGATTTAAAAAAGAGTTATAATATCTAAACAGTGTTCGCTTAATTTTTATTTTCCATTTTGCTTTGATTTAAACCCCCCACACACACACCCCGCCACACCTGGGCAATGCTGTGTACCCGCGCTAGTATAATAATAAACGATTAAAGTTAGTATATATTTTTATTGTTGTTCCTTTTCTCTTCATGTTCTATCAAAGCTGCAAATCAATTGGTTGGTATATGCATCATCTTCATTAGTCTCCTCTTAAAGAATAGATTTTATTCTTTATTTAGACATCAAATACGAAGATATATTTCAAAGTAAAATGATAAGTTCATACTTGAAATTGAAGAACTGTTGCCCCTTAAACTTAATTAAAAATTGCACGTTAGTTGATATTACATTAAGCATCTAATAGCTTAGCTTCTTTTTATCTTAAAAATGTCGAGTATTACCGCGAAATCTAATTATTAAGCCGCCGATTTTACATTGGCTAATTATAATTACTTTATCAAGAAAAGTTTGAAGTCATGGAAAACGAACATATGTGCATTTCCTTTTAAATACAAGATAAATATAATTTTTTAACCCTAATTTACTTCTCAATGTACATAAGTGCAGGAAAGCATATTTAGCAGAAGATGCTGATCCGTCAAAAAAGTTACTCATAAATGGAATATCGATTTCCATAACATAAAGCAACGATAATAAGGATAATGAGATATGTAGGTTTTCGTTTGAATACAGACTGTAAAGTAATATTTCTGGTGTAGGTAGACGTCTAGAAATGATGTAGAAACTCATCCTTTTTAAGGAAAGGCTCTAGACAAGTAATGGAAACAATTGGCGTCAAAAAATACAACTTCAAGGTCATAGACATTCAAAGGTTAAATGTAAAATCGACTAAATTTTAACGCAGGAAAAAAGCATTTCTTTAATCTTGCGGGGAAAATCGCTCGGTGAATATGGTGACTAAGGATAAACTATGGAGCGAATGTAAACATAGCAGCACTAAATAGTTTACGTTTTAGCAGGGCAACAATAAGCATTAAACTAAATAACCGTGAAGTTTCCACGGGTCCCGTGACTTAGATAATAATACATGCACACTTATCGATTAATTAATGACTTCAAATAACAATTCCTATGTATAATAACGCGTGTGAATCAGACTATATAATAAGATTTAGTAGAAATATTTGACGCTATAATATAAAAAAGAAATTAAACAAACGCAATAAATAAAGAGGAAAGTTTCGTTTTGGTCAATTAACCTGCTCGCTAAAATGGAGTAGATATTCTTGTATATTTAAAAAATAGCGCTGTCAGAGATGAATAGGAGTAAATGCACAATTTACTTCGAAATTTGCAAATATTCAGAATAAATTCGAAATCGATAGTTACAACGTACCATTTTAATATGATTGAAGATCCTATTTAAATAAACGATCACAGAAATATAACTTTTGATTGAACGCACATTTTTATATGTTAATATGTTAATGATTCGCTCCTAAAAGTATTTACAAATCATTGTAAAATTAAGGACAATAGTCGCACAATGAGAACAATAGTCGGTAATTTGGGAACATTTCATCTTGTAAGGTACAGCGTGCCTTAAATTAGTTTACAGCAGATGACCTGACCGTAATATCACAACCGATAAATGAATCTAATTACGATTTCTAGGATAATATATATATATATATATATATATATATATATATATATATATATATACTTAATTTACTCACATAAAATTAATATACGCATAAGCCTGAAGAACTCTAGAGTGGATGAAACGCGGAATACTCAGTGTAGCTTAATCGCCATATTCATTTTATAACTTATATATATATATATATATATATATATATATATATATATATATATATATATATATATATATATATAATTCAAACACAGCAGTGTTTGAATTATATGGTTAAGTGTCAGATTAGTCATTTAGGACTGCTTTAAGATTTAATCACCTTCTTAGCTATATTGAAAAAATTTTTTGCAAATTTCATTCAGTTAAACAAAAGTAATGATAAACATTCTGTTGTTCAACATCATAAAACTTATATAAGGAGGTGAGCCACGTTTTTATGACTTGCTTCCATAGCAACACCGTCGCTTCAGTGACTACTGTAACTACTTATTTGAAAAGAGAAGTAACAAGTGAAACAGAGAGAATAAAAGCGTGAAAGGGGATATAATTGGGGAGATTTTATTGAAAGCAGACGAGTGCCGTACATTTTATTACATATGTGTTCATAGGGACAAAATGAAAATGAAATAAAACAAAGGACACGTGCATGTATTAGAAGCCCGGAAAAAAAATCAGGGATTACAATAGAAAAATGTGAGCAGGAAAAGTAATATGGTTGAGCTACAACATGGAAAATAACGGACTAGTTGCTAGAATAAAAAAATTAAAAGGACAAGATATTCTATTAAAAATATAATAATTTTCTCGCTTAAAATATTGCAGCATTTAAAATTTTTATTTAAATTCAATTTATAGCATTACACACTCGTGAGCAAAAGAAAAAATGTGGCAAACATATTTTATACATTCTATTGCACTAAAAGCTATATTGAACAAAGAACCATAGAACAAGGACACTTTAACGAGACTAATAACACAGAACAAAAGAGTTACTTTGATAAATGCCTAGGATTGAATCGCATTCCCTTATGATTTTTTTGAAAGATCAATCCTTTTAGACATGCTCTCAACCAAAGTGGAACACTGTGAAGAGGAAATACTATTCCATTCGCTTTGCACATCTTCCCACAGTTTTCCATTGTTCTCAAACGTTCTTCCGGCTAATGCACGACACATTATTGACCAAATATTCTCGATTAGGCTTTAATCGGGGCTTTGAAATGGCCAAAATATCACATCAATTGAATTATCAGAAAAATATTTTTGTGACTTTAGCAGCTCCTGGATACTTAGTAACTAATATTCGAATGTATTCCTTTCCATTGATTGATTTCTCGCATCTAACAAGTTCCCCAACTCCTGCTGCAGTAAAAGTTTCTCATGCCATTATCTCTCCATTCTCGTGATTAACTTTCAGTTTCATGCAACTTGGCGAAAATCTTTCTCCAGTTCTGCGATTGCACCGTTCAGGAGCATCGAGAGCATCACTAACAAGACATAATATTGGTTGATCTAGCCAGGAAATATCCCTGAACTAGTCTGTACCTTTCTTGCCATAACCTGATAAAAATCTCTTTCTATCATTGATGTTCTTCTTAGATAAAAGTCGCTTCTTTGCACACTTTTTAGATAAAATTCCCACTTCTTTCATTCGTTTTGATATTGCATCTCTAGAAAGAGAATTTCCAGCCCCTGTTTTGAATTCTTTGCTATGGCCAATAAAAGTTTTCTTTTAATCCTTCAAAACCGTTAATTTAAGCCTGTGTTCGTGCTTGAATGCTCTAAAGCGACCAGATCCAGATTCCTCTTTTACTAAGCGTTCGACTTCAAACCTTTCACTAATTCGCTTCACTATAGCAAGATATGTTTTCACATTTTCTTTTCTTAAAATATCAAAAATCTGCTTGTAAGTCATTTTGGACTGCGTTAATCCTGCAATTTGCTTTTTATATCCTCGACAATATGCGGTCTTACCAGTTTTAGGATTCATTTTTCACTTATTATTATATGTTATAATAATAATGATTGGAAAAATAGAGATTTTCAGTTAAAATTAAGAAAAATTCACGGGAAAATATTGAAAAATCTATTTCTCCCTTCTTTCACTATTGGCCCATGTTTTCTGTTCATGAGTGTATAATTAATTCTTAATGCTACAATATTGTTAGTTATACATTTAATACATTTTGTACTAGAATATCTTGCCCATTACTTTTTCAGTTTCAACTAGCCTTTAACTTTCTATGTTTAAACTTAACCATATTACTTTTAATGCTCGCATTTTCGATTTTATATATATATATATATATATATATATATATATATAATTCAATAAGTGAACATCTCTGTGTCTGTGTGTCTGTGTCTGTGTACATTTCCCTGCGCAATAACTCTGTCAATGTTTAGTCTACAGACTCGAGATTTGATATACAGGGTACTGAGATTTGGAAAAATTGACCTGATCAGGTTTCGACCAGAACTTTCGCTTTTACGGGGTCAAATTTCAACGATTTGACCTTTGAGAACTCTACCAAACGCCTCCGACAATTTTGAGTCTACACACTTGGCATTTTAGATATTGGTTCCTTTGAAATGGGTTTAACTTAATAACTTGATTTGAGCCCAAAATCCCAAATATTAAGGAATCATAATAAGGGTCAAAGTTTTAAAAAAATAACCGTTTATTTTTTTTTTTATTCATCTATTTATTTTTTGATCAGCATACACCTTCAAACACCCGGGCAACGCCGGACACCCATTGCTAGTATATATATATATATATATATATATATATATATATATATATATATATATATATATATATATATATGTATATATATATGTATATATATGTATATATATATATGTATATATATATGTATATATATATATATATATATATATATATATATATATAAACCTTCGATTATGATACCACATGACTATCTAAAATATGAATTCTGAGTCTATATAGCTTGCCTGAGTTATTTTCTACATTCGGGGTATCAAGATGATAACAGTTTACATTACTTGCTTGAAATTCGAAGATCGTCCGCCCTGGTTATCGGTTTGGGTCATATCTACTATCACTTCCTTCTGCTGAACTTTTTTTTTTGCAACGCGTCTTAAAATTACGGAGAATTGCTCTTAATAATCCGTGATAATAGAAAGTCAGGTGTTTTCCGCTCGATTCTTATCAGTTTATTGTTTATAGGAGACTTTTTTTTTTCGCATACTGATAAAAAAGAAATATATAATTATTCCAATGTTCACTAGAAACAGTGGGCAATGTTTTCTGCAATAAACAAGATAATCCTAAAATCAATTTGATGGTAACTTACCACGTGTTATTATTTTCCAACATTAATAACTGGGCAGCACTTTGGAAAAAAAGGTAAACGTTTCTAGCAATTATGCTAGAGAATACCACACACATTTTGTTTTAGAAAGTTGATCTCTTACCGTGTTACTCTAAGTCCAAATGCCTATATATATATATATATATATATATATATATATAAGTCCAAATGCCTATATATATATATATATATATATATATACATATATATATATACATATATATATATACATATATATATATATAACTACTTCATTTATTCACATAAATTTAATATACGAAAGTATAGATTTATGCGTAAACTTTAAGTATTTACTTCAAAACTGCTCAATACGTAGGTAGAGCTAGTTAGTAATTTATAAAAGCCTGACGAATCCTATAGTTGGATGAAACGCAGAATATTCAGTGTAGCTTAATCGCCATATATATTTTATAAATTACTAACCAACTATATATATATATATATATATATATATATATATATATATATATATATACTAGAAAAAGTACCCGTCGTTGACTGGGTTCAACAACAGCCTACAGAAAATGGACTCTGATTTATGAAAGTATGATATGATATGAAAAGGAAGGGTTGTAAAGAGATAGCCTCGAATTTGGGGGTATCAAAACTAAAGCAAAATATGATGAAAGTAAAAATAAAATAGATAACCCCCATAATTTATTATACCATAACTGTTCACACTGAAACACTTATCACAATATTCTGTGGATCTATATAAAAAAAAAAACTTGTTAGACTTTGTGATATATTTTCATTCTATGGAGGTCAGGCGCGAACGAACACCCAATAATTTTATTATACTATATTTCTTCAAACTGAAACATTATTATCAAAGTATACTGACGCAGATAGATATGAAAAGTCTTTATTAAAGTGTCTGCCTATTTCCATTCTATGGAGGCCAAACGCGAACGTAGACACCATAATTTTATTATACCATTCCTATTTAAGTTAAAACATACTTATCAAAGTATCCTTATGTACATCTATATCAAAAACACTTGTAAACGTTTTTTTTTTTAATTTTTGAATTTTTCCATACTTTGTGGACCAGGCACGAACGCAGATCCCCACAATTGTAGTGAACCACTGTTCTTCCAGATCATACACACCCATTCCTATGCCTCGATACATCTGCTATCATTATATGTAATCAGTTTTTTTTTTAAATAGTCAACAATGTTGGAGCCTAATTGTGACCAGACACACACACACGCACACACGCATACATTCAGCTTTATATATATATATATATATATATATATATATATATATATATATATATATATATATATATATATATATATATAATTCAGGAATTTAAAATTTTGATTTGAAATAAGTTTAATTTCAGATATAGTAATTTAGTTGTATGCCAGACAAAGAATACAGTATAGTAAAATATATTTCCTTAACCCATGAGTTTTCGATGTTTATACATCTCCTCGGGGGGGGGATATTAGCAAATATTATTAAAGGTTTGCACCTAATTTGCTAAAGGTAATAAACATAGAAAATTAAATTAAATGTTTTTAAAGTTTTAAAATCATTTTAGCTACATAGAATAATGAAAATTGGATATTGATGCAGCAAAAAAAGGATATTGAACTTCAAATCGAAAGTGTATGTTAAATCTTGTAATGGAAGCTCTTGGTATTCGGCAGGTAAAAAGATCCAACGCGTATTGTCATGAATCCAAGGACTCTGGTATTGAGCAATTTTATTTAGCTGGGATAGTCTTATATAAAATATTACATCCAATAATATTTTGTAAGACCGATAATCACTGGATTTAATAGTGAAAGATCCAACGCGTATTGTCATAAATCCAAGAAAGCATTTAACAATCCAATATAAACATATTTCCGCATATTTTCACATTTTTTCTTTGATTATATATATTTTTTATGTATCAGTTTCAAAATCCAGTTCGAGTTTTCAATTAATTAACGAATAAAAACCAAAAGGCAAATGAAATTATAGTAAAATTAAATGAAAAATAAAATAAATAAAATAATTGTTTATCAAACCAAAGCAAAATATTCTTTAAAAATCAGATACAGTTTTTGTTGTGAAGATTATATTTGTAAATCAGCACAAGTGAAAATGTTATGATGTTATAATATTACTAAACTCGCAAAATGTAAATTCTATCTACTAAAAATAAGAAAGTGGCAGTAGAATTTTACTTGAAGAGAGTAAAGGAAACAAATATAAAAATAAAATAAAGGGAGCGTCTAACGTATTAATCTGTAATATGAAATGTCTAGACAGGATTTGACACGATTAAAAAAATGGGTCAAGGTTCATGGTAAAAGTTAAAATGCGGGAAAGAAAAGAAAAGAAAAAGAAAAAGAAAAAAAAGGCATAGTAAAAAATGAAGAAAGGGAATTAATAAAGGGAGAAAAGGGACAATAAAAGCCCTACTTCTGTTTGCTTACTCCGAACATATAATGCTGACATTTATAAGTCTAATATATAAAGCAAAATCCAACGTATATACGTAATGATAATAATATTTGATCGAAGTTGCGCACCTCCTCCGACAAAAATTTCATGTATGTATATCTGTGTATATGTTTTATGTTTGTGTAGCTATTTTTTATAAGCGAATAATATATATTTAATAAAATTATATATATCTACAGTAACGCCAAAAAAGAAAGTGCGTACTTGTCATTTTTTCAAAAACTGAAAATTTAAGCCTAATTTACTGCAACTGTGTAGCAACCAATAACTCATTTGGTTCGCTTTTTACCTTTATAATTAAGCTTGCTTATATTTGACTTTTATTTGAAGTAACGTTGTGTTCACGAACATTTAAAGATTAATATCAAGTCGAAAAAGGCAAAAGAAACTTGCACAATTCAAATTTGTTATTTAAATGCAATATTAGAACATCAATGCCCAGCAAATACAACAAGAACTCAATGAACTAGTCAATATTTTGTTACATAGCGCTTCCGCAATTTTATAGATTGCAATATTTTGGGTGTTTCTTTAATTAATCTGCGCCAGGACCCCGGTGAAAAGACATCATACCACTGTATATTTTTGTCCAAATTTCTTCTAAATTTATAATTTTAGCATAGATTCCTGTTGCATGATGAAATGCCATAAGTTTTCGATAGATTGAGGTCTAAAAATGTTCAAGGCTAATCCAAAGACGGAATATCATGCTCTTAAATGAATTTCCTGACGTTGTCAGCTGTACGAATAGAATCATTATTCTGCATGAAGATTGGATTATCATCTAATTCCAAACGAACTAGACTAAAAAATGCTCAGTCAACATATAAATGTACTTGAAATAAGTTCAAGCTTACCAGCGAATTATAGGCTCTGGACAATTAGCACTAATGACGTCCCACACCAAACTGAACCTCCACCACCTTACAGCGATGAAACTGCACCTAGGATTTAATTCGTAGTTTTTCCATCGACGAACGCACTGCCTACCCTCACTTCCTAGCCTATTGAACTTGCTTTCGTGGCTGAAAATCACTTTCGATTAATATGTACAGCCATGATCTTCATTGCATCTGATAAACGCCATGCGGCGCTTTCTGTACTTTGCAGAAGTCATTGGATTGCGTCTTGCAACACAGCCTTAAAATTCCTACAATCTGTTCTTAACCGTAGGAAAAGCGTACTGTTTAACAATATTATACTGTTGTTAAATTTAGGGACCCGTTTCATACCTTTTTTGGAGGATGAGACTCTCGATAACATGTGTTTTCGTTTCAAGAAGTAACAAAAGGACGACTAGATTTAAGGGCATCACGAATACTACCGATGTGTTGGTGCTTTTGCACAGTCGATTGTACCGTTTTCACATCACATTTTAATCCGCCACAGATTTGTCAATTGGATGAACCAGAAAGGCGGAGATTAATGAGCTTCTGACGATCACTAAGATAAAGTTGAGGCATATGGACTAAATGTTACGGTGTATAACCTGGAACTATTCCGATTAGAGATGTTTTGTTGCATAAAAGGTGAATATTTAAAGCTGGGTTTGAACACATTTGTTGCTACAGAGAATCTTTCTTCCTTCTCAATTTGACGTTATTTTTCTTTTTAATTGACATGAACACAAGGATACTTTAATCAAATGTGAAATATATACAGGTAAATTTATAGGGGATTAAAAAGCGAATCAATCGAGGTATAGCCTGTTTAAAACGTTACACTCAATTCAACCTAAATGTGCGGTTTGTGAAAAAATGACAAGTGCGGATTTTTGGGGAGGCGCAACTATATATATATATATATATATATATATATATATACAACCCTGGGTGTCCGGCATTCCCCGGGTGTTTGGAGGTTAGTGTTGAGCCAAAAAAAAGTGTAGTGGTAGTAGGCAAGTAGGCTTGAAAAAAAAGACATCACGCTTTTGATGTTGCGTCCATCGCCAAACTGAAAGTGACGAATGTTTAAAGTAAGACTAGACAATAGAAAAAAGAGGATGACTTGCGAAAATATCGGCGGAGAAACGCGACTCCTCCCTGTAGAAAAGCACCCATTTAAGGGTGAAGTAATTAATGCTTTTAGCAACTTTTTCGGTATTTGTCGTTCGAAGGGTCGATCTTTAAAACAATACCGATATCGTGAAAATCAACCGCCTCCTCCAAAGTTTTAGTCAGACATACCAACATACATACATGCATACATTTAATCAGACAGGTGAGATTTACATTATAGATAATTGGATATATTCATTCAAAAAAACTCTTATAATAGTCTCGAATTTACCAATCCTCAGGTATTCAAGGCAAATCGATTTTCACGAATCAAGAATCGTTTTTTTTTAAATAATCGTCAGGTACAAGCGATAGATAATATAAGGCTAACCTATTTTAATTTGCTTTACGGCAACGATATATATATATATATATATATATATATATATATATATATATATATATATATATATATATATATATATTTATATATATGTTACATTTTTTTATTCAATTTTCACCCCAAACAAGGTACAGTGCGACTTTGAAGTAAGGGGCTACCATCGGGAACATAAGTGCCAGACGTATTATGAAGGGAGTTGAGCAGCAAGATGTCTGTTAACATTACACTTTGACTTTTGCATGTCAGTACAGTTGGGAAAGCAGAACAGCGGAAGGGAGTTCCAAAGTCTAGCAGTTCTTGGGAAGAAACTATTGAAGTAGAAGGCCTTCTTATATCTAGGGATCTCTACTATGAAAGGGTGGGACTTAGCTGCTTGTCGGGTTTGTCAGGGGTATTCATGTCGAGGGGGTACGTGTGCTTGTAGTTCATTCACCTTAAAATACTTGTAGAACAGTCAGAGGGATGCAACATTTCGTGGACTGGACATAGGCCGAATAATTAATTAACCGTTTTTTTCTCTTTATTTGATACCTCAATGGTTATATTTATTTTAATATTACAATGCTATTCAGTAACTCTTATATCGTTAATAGATACTGGCCACACTCAGCGATTCCATTTAAGGCTAGGTTTTATTTTACTTTCTGTTTTAGCGAGGGCTTCTGACATTGCAAGTGTCTGAATATATATTTACACTGACTACGGTTCAATCCGCTTTATCCGTAGGAAGAATTGCAAAAATAATACGAGGGCGTGCTATAAGTAATGCCCCTAACCCACTTCCATAGCAGTAGAGCAACGAAACTTGGAACAGTTCTTAGTCTTTCTCTACATAGGAACCACCCAGAATTATGCATTCCTCCCATCGTGTGATGTAGCTCTGAAGACCTTTTTTGTAGAACACTCCAGGTTGGTCCACGACGTGACTTCATCATCTGGGAATCACTTTACTTTAAAAAAAAACTTCATGGATGGGAAGAGGTGAAAATCACAGGGTGCAAGGTCAGGAGAGTAGGGAGGATGTGGTTGTTTTCATAACCACACGCCCGTGCTTCTGATCTGGCGACATGCGAGTGGAGGACCGGAGCGTTGTCCTGCAGGAGGAGGGTACCTTTGCTGATCTTGCCCCGACTCTTGATTTTAATAGCTTCCTTTAATTTCCTCAAAAGTGAAGCATAATAGGTTCCTGTAATTGTGGTACCCTTTGCGAGGAAATCACTACTCCGTCTTAGTCCCAGAAGACTGTGAGCATGACCTTGCCAGCGGAGAGCTGCATACTTGCCATATTTGGAGGTGGTGAGTCCAAGTGCTTCCACTGCATTGATTAGGCTTTGGTCTCTGGATCATAGTTATGGACCCAGGTTTCATACTGTGTAATCAGTCTTTTGACAAACGTTGAGTCATCTTTTTGGCACATCTCCAAATTCATCCTCGAGCACTCGACGCATTCTCGCTTCTGGAATGGTGTGAGCAATCTGGGAATTCATCTGGCAGACACCTTATGCAGATGCAAATGGTCATGAATGATAGTTTCCACATACCCTGTACTAATCTTGACATCTTGGGCTATTTGGCGAATAGTAATGCGCCGATCTTCACAAATGGCAGCCTCAACTTGACGGACAGATGCCTCATTAATGGCAGAAGGGGACGACCAGGTCTACGAGCTGTTTTAACAGAATTCCGGCCATGTTTGACTTTACGATGCCAGCGTTTACAAGTTCATATGATGGGGCATTATCATCATACGTTCCTTTCATTTCATTAAAAGTCTCCTGTGGTGTGCGTCCTTCCAAATACAAAAAACATGATCACTGTTCGATATTCAACAGGCTCCATTTCACACCTAACTCAGTTCAAACACCCGTAAAACAGAAACCACAATTAATTCAGATTTGTAATTTGCCACATTACCCGTAGAGATATAAATCATTGCACAGGCATATGTCAGCTAGATCAAACAACTGGAAGTGGGTCAAGGGTATTACTTATTGCACGCCCTTCGTATTAATTTCACAAAGGTCTGTCGTAGGATTTATATTGCCGATAGTTTATATGGCGACGTTAGATTTTTTAAGCCCTTGCATGAACGGGGCGACGCACTTCAATGAACACGTGTGTCATCCCTAAGTGGTTGCATATCTGGTACTGATTAAATTCAACGTAACTTGACTTCTATGATCTATTAATATTGGTGAATCAACAACGTAATTTTTATGTACATATCAAATCTTTAAAGCTATTAGCATAATTTTGACGGTTAGATTTTCTTATTATTTCAAATAATCTATCTTGAAATTTCCTTTTCCACTAATCTAATAAATGGATACAGATGATCTCTAAGCGCAACAGATAAAATGAGGGTTATTAAATATCATTGAAATATAAATAACTTTGAAGTTAGAAATTGCCATACTTGTAAAGTAGAAGACATTTTCTGAACAGCAAAAGCACGTCAAAATGCCACCGGGGTGTTCAATCGTTGAAATACAACTACGCATATTTATACGTGGATCAAGTTAAACGTCTCGCAGATCATCCAAACGTTACGTATAAGAATATGAATTATAAATATCTAATTTCCTTCAGATTAAACTACGCGTGGTTTTGAAATCCAAACGGATTTAGTGAACAGGTATATGCCAAAAACATTTCATTGGTTACTTGAATAATAAGCACGATTTGACAAGAAAATAGGTTAAAAATTCTTATAAATCGCTTATGTTGTTAACATTACCCTTGTAATGAACCGGTGCGCTCTTATTGTAACAGAGCGTCGATGAACGAGAAAAGTACAGAAGCCGGATTTAAAGTACATATTCAAGTTAGCAAGGATGCACGTGCTGATGTTACAAGAACGAGAGAGAGAGAGAAAAGTAGCAGGAGCAACATTTAAAGAATGTACGCAAATTGACAAATTTGCTTCGCTGATTTCACGGGAGAGATGAGGGAAACAAGAAGGTGAAAATATACCTCGTGGTCAGAGACGTTTTGCTGAATAGCACGAAGCGTTCTTGCTTAATGAACATTTTGTAACTTTTCAATTTTGCGAATTGTAGGTTTATTTATAGTCGTCTTCGTTATCAACCGTCAAAAACAAACATATGAACTGATGGCTATGGAACATTTATGCAAAGAGTCGAGAAATAAAAACAATTAAAAAAAAGGAAAAATTTCAAAAAAAGCCCATTAAACTAGAACACTACATGCTATAATACAATACTTGTCTGAATAAATATATAATGTTAATTCAATCTTGTTTTATCTGCGTTTATAATATACTAGAGTGTAAAAGGCTTCACAAAACCGGTTGCTATGAAGTTTACATGCTTTCTAAATCTTGTCAAATAATTCGTTATTTTTTATTACTATATGGAAAAGATGGAAATGTTCGGCGTGTTTCAAAAGTGTATTGCATTCTGGTAGATTTGCTGAAGAAAATTAATATCAAATCAAGATTATTCGATATAACTGAAATACAATAAATAAGCTGTTGCTTACGATCATTTCCCCGAAAGATTTACGTTTAATTGTAGGTTCTTCCCGCTATCCACTCGCCCTGTCGGTGGGGCATTAGAATACGCCGACTGCCCCCCTGCAGAGGGTAAAAGCCCCTCAATGGGGGTCTTGGATATGACCTTAAACTATATCCATTGGTGAGGCCCCAGCTTGTGGGCCTTGGAGAGTGTGGAGCCACCCTTTAATTACCATTGCCCCCAGGCCCACTCTGACCCGGAGTGGAAGTACCTATTAGGGTCCCAACTATGGGTTAAATAGAAATCGACGTGAAAACAACAAATATATTCTATTAAAAAAATTTTCTTCAAAATCTTTGGATTCGGCATTAAATAGCCCGAAAAGGGTTGATATGCCGTAAAACAAAAACGACCAACCAACAAACCAACCAACCAACCAACCAACCAACCACTACCCCCTATTTGTCTTCTGGCTAAATTCAATGTATCATTACTAAAAAGATAATTTAATTAAAGAATTGTTTTTATTATTTTTATCATTATTAACGTAAATTCGATCGAATGCCTTAGTAAATATAAAATATTTAAATTTTAAATATAATATGCAAATTCCGAACAATAGTTGAAACAATGGCATCCTATTTCTCATAGTCTTGTGACGTAAGTTACATGCTCGCACTTTTAAGCGTCAGATTAGGGTTTTTTTTCCTACATCACTTGACAAGAAATAAATCGAGGAAAATATACCTTCGTATTATAAAGGTATACAAATGTTTATTAAAAAATGAATGCGCTTTCTTAAATATCATATTTTTATATTTTATTTCATGGATATATTTTAAGAAATGTACCTCCCATTTTATAGTTGCAAGTTGATTTTCTTTATCACATTTTAAAATGTATTAACAATTTAACCTATTTGAGGTTCACCACGATATATTTAATGGTTATTTCTTTTTTTAATATAACTCTTTTCTCTATTAAACTATTATATTATATAATAATATTTTAATCTTGAGACCTCAATTTAATAATTACAGCACCGTGTCTATATAAAAAAGAAATTGAGAATTTATATATGTATATATATATATATATATATATATATATATATATATATATATATATATATACATATATATATATATATATATTATTCACTTATTTATTTAATTATCTATCTAGGTTCGACATATCTTTATTAAGGGAGAGACGGAATTTATTCGCCATTAAAAAGAAGCCGACATTGCCTCTAACTCTGCCCTCTTCAGTAGTTTTGTTATTATTATTATTATTATTATTATTATTATTATTATTATTATTATTATTATTATTATTCATAACTAATAATTACATTATTTTTACCGTTTAACACTTTCATTTCTATTCCATTATACATATTTAAATCAATTGTGTCTTATTTTTTGCCGGTTCAATTAAACGCTCACTGCTGATTTAATTTCTATAAAACCATTTCTGTCTAAGGATGGAGTAATGTTGCAACATTTTGGCAAGCGCTGTTAGAAGAGCTTGTCCTGCCTTGACAGATTACCAAATATACTTCGTAGCATAGTGGAGAACTGCCCTTTTCTCTTCCCTACAAATTTTTTCCCCCACAGAAGGGACGTTGCGAACCTGTATTAGTTTTATCGTCATTTCAATGGCAAGTACTCGTCTGAGCCCCAATCTCTGGTCCCTCTTCGGCAATCTTTCACGAAAAACATCCGTATATCTGAAACCCCACTCTTTGACTGTTCCTAAGTGAAAACGTAGACCCAACGAACAGATCATTTTTCTTAGAACTGCACGCCTGTGAAACTCTGTTCTGTTTACCTGTTCTCCAGATGACAAAAATCCGGTTGTCTTTAAGTCCAACATAAACAAATTTTTTATGAACCGCCCCTTAACTAATCCAAACTACCGAATTTCCATTACTAACAATTACTGTGATGTAACCCCATTGATTACTGTACACGCAGTATCCCTTATCCTTGAGTGGCCTCCGGGTCTTGATTAGTGATGAATCATATGTAAAAATATCAGGAAATAGTAATCAAACATCAAAGCATGATTTATAATGAGCAAACGTTATCTTTATATATATTAATAACGCGGTCAGACACATATCAACAAGTTGAAATGCAAACTCTTAAACTTGCCCCCCCCACACTTTTACTTTTTTTTTTGCGCATGCCTAAACAGAATTTATTTCTTCAAGTCGGTCAATCTTTAAGATTTGTGACTTAAAACTAAATAGTTATATCTGTAAAAGAGTTGCTACTGGAGCGAAACTTTTTGATTTCGATTCTGGTTGATGGTATCAAGGTCATTTTTTTTTAGAACTTTTGAAATCACAACCATACTTTAAGTGCAATAAAATATTTAATAGGTATTTTACTGTTATGTTAGGCCTATTGGTTATGATTACAGTGTAGTACATGTATCATGTTGTGGCGGGTAATGGCAAAGGTTTTAATCATTATTATTCTTGGCTTTTTAACGGTTGTGTAGAAAAAGAAATGTAAAGAAATTGTTTTGAAAAAAGGAATACTTAACTAAAGTGTTTATGTTAAAATTTAACGGTGGAATTATAACGTAGCTTTATAAACAATAAAATATATAAGAGATATATATGTAATGAAATTAATTGAATTGGAATTTAAAATAAATGGAATTGACCTGGTAACAAAAGTGTTGGTTTTGATAGATGGCCTAGAGATACAAGTCAACGTAGGACGAGGAGGCCATCAACGAAAGCGCCTCAACTTTGTCAGTTGTGGATGCATTCGACTGAGCTGACTAAGAGACTATGTGAGGAGTAAACGTGGAGAAAGAGTTCTAAATCCCTCTGGGGTGGGGAACATCTAACCATAAAAAGGAGAATAAACGAAGAAAGAGAACAAAAAATCTGTGTTGTTACTGCTTCACAGTGAAATGCCGTCTTCCAGTGTCTAAGTGACAGAAGGAAACATAATTTAAGGTTTGTAGTCTGTTATCAAACGCCCACCGTGGGCTTATGTGCCAGATTTGTTGAAGCTGTCCGTAAGTTGCACTAATGTCTGTTATCTTGTCTATGTTACGTGAACTCTGTGTGAATATGTACAAGCACGCACATCCTCACCCATAACGGACATTTATATACCAACAGACGGTGGACACACATCGTTTTCGTACACACGTGTATTTATATTGACTCGACGTGTACGAACGCACGTGTATACACTCGTTTTATACAAGCCCATAATCCAAGATTTTTTTTGTAATAATAAATACGAAATCTGCATGAATCAACGTATATTTAAGCGTATTTACCGACCCTGCTTGTTCATGAATAAAATTATAAAACATTTTAGTAATATTTTTTGATAGAATGTCTGAATGTTCCTTTTTATTTTTCATTTGCCTTTCCACAACTATTAAAAAAAAAAACCTCATAATTTAATTAATCCAATCTTACTTTACAAATATTTACAAATAATAAGTTTGGGAGTGATCTTAGTTAATTTTTGTCTCAGAATAACTCCGATAATTAGAGATAATCGATAATCGAAACCATTATTTTAATTTATCTATTATCGGTAAAGCCATTTTTTTCCACATCGTCACTTAGAACAAATGATAGAATAAATAGTCACGTAAATTCTACGTTGGTTAAGTTGATAGCGTATTTTTTTGCATGTAGGTTAAATGTCGGCATGTAAATTTCTTAATTCTTTTTTCATTTACTGCAATGAATTTTATAAGACATGAAAAATTACGTGTTATTTCTTTTGT
This sequence comes from Euprymna scolopes, assembly GCF_053919585.1. Taxonomy (NCBI): domain Eukaryota; kingdom Metazoa; phylum Mollusca; class Cephalopoda; order Sepiida; family Sepiolidae; genus Euprymna; species Euprymna scolopes. The sequence continues at coordinate 9,713,655 of NC_136496.1, read as the reverse complement.
TTATGCTGTGTGCATAATCCGGGGTGGTAGGGTCAAACTCAGCACATAATTTTTTTTACGTTTTTTTTTTTTTCGTTAACTGGAAACAAGTTTATTCATAAGATTGGAAAATGTGCGTGTGTGTATGTATATGTTTGAAAAAATCTATTAGTTTTGCAACAATTGGTATATTACGGTATTTTAATTAAACTTTATAAATGACAAGCAACTGATCCTGAAGAAATTGAAAAAAAATCTACATACATATTTAGTGAAAATATGATTCAGATGTTTAACAAAACTTAGACCCCCCCAAAAAAAAAACAAGCACAAGTTTTATGCCCGGCAACGTAAGAGAAGGATTTTTTCGACACAGTTGACTAATTGTAGAACTACACGGCGACACCACATGAATTCTTACAACGAATAAATTAGTAGATGTTGTTTCTGTGGTTTCTTTCGCATACGGTTCAAGAAATCATGGCCCCTAAAACCTCACGAAAGTATTTATTTTTGAGCAGAGAGAATAGCTGCTAAGGGGACAAATCAGAGAAATCAGATTGTAGCTGGCAAGTTGCATCAACTACGTGGAGCCTACGTTGATCAGTAAGGTGTCAATATTATCGAAATTTACTAAAATAATTTTTGCTTGATAAAAAAGAAGAAAATATTAGAATTACCAAATATACAGATCTAAATAAGTATAACAACTGCATCAATACAACTCCCGAGCAAGGCTGGATAATACTGAAGCATATATATATATATATATATATATATATATATATATATATATATATATATATATATATATATACATGTGGGGGGTATGTGTGTGTGTGTGTGTGTGTAAGAAAAACACTACCGAAGGCGGTGAAATGGCACAAAATAGTCCTAAGGTCTAGGGGTTCATACCATGCAAACGGTAAATTTGCGGCGGGTTTGATTATCGGATTCGTTGTCAGCGGCCTCGAATACCCCTAAAAAACAAATCAGAGTGGTTGGTGTTCTGTTGTAGCGTAAGGTAACATTTATCCTATTTTCTTTCGTCATAAGTGTCAGGCTCACACATTAATTCCATCGCTAATATAACATACTGTCTCAACGGGTCACGGGTAGTCTAGTAACACATAAAAAAAGCTTACTTAAAAATTAAGAATAAGCGAAAAAAATTTTCCCCTAATTAAAAAGAAAAATAATAAAGAATTAAACTATCAGTTATTGCCGTTTGGTTTTCTGGTTTAAAAATTCAGCAATTTCAGACTTCATATAAAATAAGTGAAATCAAACATAAATTGAAATAAAAATAAACTAATTAATTTAATTTTAAATTATATATTTTAATAATACAATTGAAGCGAGGCTATTATGTCGAATAAGTAATATCATCGAGCTAATTATTTAAATTCAATTTAATGTGATATGCTAATGACCGTAATTCAATCAATGTAGACGTGGTTTGAAGAATGTTATGTATGGATTTTACGCATAAAATATGATGTCTCCTTTGACAGAAGTATCCTATCAATATTTCCTGACCAGGAGAAGTAAACACACATATCGCCTTTATATATCTTTAAAAATAGGGGAGTACTCACAGACCCGAACGCTACTAGTATATATATATATATATATATATATATATATATATATATATATATATATATATATATATATATATATATATATATATAATTTTAGGTGGAATTGACTTAGCGAGTTAAAGGATCGTTTGAATAAATTCATATTGATTTAAATCTGTAATTATTAAAAATATTTTCAATTGTGTGCACTTATGTTTCGGCTGTACATTCACGTAACTATGTAATAAACAAAGAAAATATTGTAAAACATTTATCACGTACGGTTTCCAAAGCCATACTTTTGTTTTTCGTTTTTTTTTTCTTGTTTATTTATTTATTTGAGTGGTGGTAATCAATCGATTATAGTTTTTAACAGATGCTTCCGTTTTCCTGTAACTAACACGCCGACATTAAGCAAAGAGAAGACGTTATATGTAGAAATTACGCATAAAATATGATGTCTCCTTTGACAGCAGTATCCTATCATGGGCATTAATTTATCTTGAGCAGGAGATGTGTACGCACATCGCCTTTATATTTCTTTAACCATGGATGGTGGGTTGCGCACACAGACAAACACACACAAATATTACTACTTTATATATATATATATATATATATATATATATATATATATATATATATATATAAATGTGTGTGTTTATTACCGTTTTTAATCTGCTAGGTTACACATCTTTGATTACCCTGTTAACGATCCGCTAACTTCTTCAGACTTCACAGAAATAAATATTTATTATATTGTGAAAGAGAAAGAAATTAGAAAATGTACAAATTTGACTAATAAACTGAAGCAGCAGTCAATTATAAAGTAATTGAAATGTGATGAGGGGCAGAGGGGTAAAAATATCAAACCAGACTCAGGTAAGAATAGAGAGGGGGGTAGAGAAGAGTGAAAGGAAAACGTGAGATCGGTAAATTATACAAATAGAAATGTCAGTAATGGATATATATATATATATATATATATATATATATATATATATATATATATATATATATATATATATATATATATATATATATATATAGGGAGAGAGAGAGAGTGGGTGACCATTGGATGCATGTTGTGGGGACATTGACACAGGATTTTTTTTTTTTTTTTTTTTTACAAAGGCATCACCACATAATCAAGGCCCAGAGGTCACTCAAGGATAAGGGTTAAAGAGTGTACAGTAGAAATTGGTCAATATAGTAATCATTAGTAATGAAAATTTGGTAAATTTAATAACTTATATGGAACGGCTCATCAAGAAATTATTTACTTTAGACTTGAACACAACCATATTGTAGTCAGCCGGAAAGCAGGAAAACGGAAGACAATTCCACAGGCGTGCAGTTCTAAGAAAGAAGCTTTGTTCATGGAATCTACGTTTAGGTTTAGGCACAGATAAAGAGTGGGGGGAATTATTGATAGTGTTTACAGCTAGACGAGTGTTTCTTGTGAAAGTTTGGCGAGGGGGGACCATAGATTGAAGCTCAGTTGAACACTTTCCATGAAAATAACGATACATCAGATACAAACTCGCAACATCTCTTCTGTGAGATAGAGGTTGCAAGGAGGAGAAAAGGACATCTCCTACGAGGCTACGAAGTCTATTTTGAACTCTATCAAGGCAGGACAAGTCCTTTCTAGCAGCTCCTGCCCAGATGTGGCAACAGTATTCCATCCTTGGACGTACCTGGCTCTTATATAGATAGAGAATAGCATCAGCAGTGAGATATCTACGGGATCGATAGAAAGATCCCACCATTTTTCCAGCGGCCTTGGCAACAGATTTGATATACGTGTTCCATTTAAGATCAGGAGTAATGGTCAAGCCCAGAAGCTTGTCAAAACTTGAGGCCTCCTGAAGACGAGAGCCATTCATTTCAATTGATGACAAATGTGAATTAGAATGTTGATGATGTAAAGAGAGAAGCTTGGTTTTAGATGCATTAAAAGTAGCCACCCACTCCTTTCTCCATTTTACTACGTGCTCAAGAAGAGAGGAGACAGAATTGGAGAGAACTTGGTCGTTTACTGTCTTAGATGTGGTACCATAAATGGTAGTGTCGTCAGCATAAATGTCTACAAATGATGTAAGGATATGATTTGGAAGATCATTAATGTGGATCAGGAAAAGAGTTGGGCCCAGGATGGATCCCTGAGGGACACCGGCATTAATACTGTGAGCTTCTGATTTTTGCCCCTCAACTACTACTCTTATGAACCTATCAGAAAGAAATGATTTAATAATTGAGAAGACTTTTCCAGCTATACCATAGCTAGCGATCTTATGAAGTAAACCTTTATGACATACCCTATCAAACGCTTTAGATATGTCAAGAGCAATTGCCCTAGAAAGATTGCCACCGTCGAGAGATTTGCTAATCCTATGCGATATAACTGTAAGGACATCTGCTGTAGATCTAGCAGAACGGAAACCATATTGAGTGTCACTAAGAAGGTTATTTTTGTTGAGATGTTTGATTACTTCTGTATTTAACACAGATTCTAGCAACTTACTCATGACGCACAGGAGACTTATTGGCCTGTACTGAGAGGGGGATGAGCGATCACCTGAATTCTTAAATACAGGGCATACTGATGAGATTTTCCAGGGAGATGGGAAACTATTCTCCTTAAGACAACGTTTAAACAGTTTTGTAAGTATGGGCGCTAGTTCAGGTTGAAGTTTTTTGAGTACTATAATTGGAATACCATCAGGGCCAGTTGCTTTACTCGAATCAAGGTTTTTGATAAGCTTCGCAACATCACGTACAGATATAGGTATATCACATAGCGTGTTTTCTGATACAGGAGGAAATATTGGGGGTTGGCGGTCTTGGTCGCAAAGGGTAGAATTAGCTGCAAAGTTCTTGACAAAGAGTTTGGCTTTGTCTGATGCTGACGAGATTACCTCAGGTCCATTGATAATAGTTGGGATGGAGCACACGCTTCTGTTCAGGGGTCTGTTTGCTATTTGCCAAAACTGGTGGGAACCAAGCCGCTGCTCAGCTACTTTGGACTTAACAGATTGAGCATACAACTCTCTTGCGTTCCTTATTACTTTCTTACAATGGTTGCTGGCAGTCCTGAAAACAGCTTTAGTTTCCATACATCTATTACGTTTGAAGCAGTGGAAAAAGTGATTTCTGTGCGCAATGGCAGAAGCACATTCTGGAGAGAACCATGGCTGGCTGTTAGGTTTTTGCTGAAACTTTTTAGAGGGTATGAAATGGTCAATACCTACAATTAACCATTCAGTTAGGTCTAATACTATAGAGGACATATCCTTTTTAAACATGGAATGCAGAGGTAGATCAGATATAAATGTACGGAAGCTATCCCAGTCAGCCTTAGTGTATCGATATACTGTACGATGAAGAGGTACGTCTGGGGACTTATTACATTTCATTTTTATCTTAATTGATACAACAGAGTGGTCGGAAGATCCAAGAGGCGACAGAACAGAAACTGAACATATTTCAGGGCAAGTTGTGAGAAAAGGTCTAGTAGGCTCGCATACTGGCCGTCATTATCGGGCACACGGGTAGGTTCCTGAACAATCTGAGTGAGGTCATAGGCAATGGAGAAATCATGACAGAACCTCCCCTCATCATCGATCTTGTTTGAGTGGGTCAACCATTCGACGTTGTTAACATTGAAGTCTCCACATACGTGAATGTTAGCTGAAGGATAAGTAGAAAGGACTTGGTCAATTTTCTCAGATATGCTTTGAAAGATAGTAACTCCGCTGTTGTGGGGGCAATAGAGAGTAAATATAAATGCAGTAGTGTGAGCTAAAGCAACCCGGAAGCACATATAGGGTACGTTAGGATCTTCCCTGGAGATGTCCCTCCCACATGGAAAGCTATCTTTAATATAGGCACATATTCCATGCCCATGGCGATCTTGGGGGTCAGATTTAGAAGTTAAGTTAGAGTATCCTGTAATTGCAAACTCATCTAGGGAAATAGCCTGTCCAATACCAGTTTCACTTAAAAATAAAAGGTCTGGTTTAGTCTCCTGTAATTGGGTTTCAACCTCTGGAAGGTTAGAACGAAGACCCCTGATGTTGGAGAAGGAGACATGGTAGTAGGGGTCTACGTTGGAAGTTGGAGAACCGGGTTTAATCGTGTATTTTTTCTTTAAAATTGTCATGATGAAATTTTGGAATTTGTGGACTAGGTCGACAGATTTACTTAGAGCAGGACAGAGAGAGGAAACTAAGAGAGAAAAAGAAACGGAGAATTTTCTTTTTTTTATCATGGGGAAGACAGTATTTGTAAGGATTTAACGTTATGGCAAGGATACGTCTACTCATAAGAATTTTGGTACGGCCCACTTTAGGTCATTTATCTTATAATAAAAGGTCAAGGACAAATAAAGAAAAAATAAAGAAAAATAAAATATAAGTGAATAAATAAATATGAATAAGCCGTTAAAATAAAAAAAAAACAATTATTAAATCTAATAGGTCCACATATATAAATAAAGAATAAAATAATTAAAAGCATCGATTTATAATTAATCAAATTAACTTGCTAAGTCTGTAAGTAACTAGATAAATAAATGACTAAAAGCACAGAAAACTGAAGGAAATATAGGGTGGATAAAAGAGGAACTGAGCCAGCTCGATCAGAAGACCAGGAAACTAATTACCATGCACAATGCACTACACCCAAAGGATGATATTAGCAGACTCTACGTAAAAAGGAAATACGGCGACAGAGGACTGGTCTACATAGAAGAATGTGTGAATGACACACAGAAAGAACTAGAAAAATGCATCATACAAAATACTGAAAGGATAATTATTGCAGTGGGAGACACTGACATTTTTTTTAAAAAACAGAAAACAGAGAGACAAATAAAAAAAACAAGAAAAGAAATATTGGAAGAGAAAAAACTACACGGAAGATTGATAAGAATGACAAAATAACTCGATAAGAACCAACCATATCAAAGCGAAACTCGATAAAACACAAAAAACAGCAAATGCAGACTCTGTGGACAAAGAGACGAAACGATAAACCATATAGTAAGTGAATGCAGCAAACTAGCCGAAAAGGAATACAAAAACAGGCACGACCAAGTGGGGAGGGCAGTACATTGGGAATTATGCAAACAACGGCATTTGAACGCACAGACGAATGGTACAAGCATAAGCCCGCAAGAGTACTTAGAAACGAGTACCAAAAATCCTATGGGGCACGGACATACAAACGGACAATCCTATCCAAGCCAGAAGACCAGATTTCGCAATGATTAACAAGAAAGAAAAAAGCTTATCAAATCATAGATTTTGCTGTCCCAGCTGACCACAGGGTGAGTATGAAAGAAAAGAAGGACGGAGCAAATAAACAGAGCTAGCAAGAGAGTTAAAAAGGATTTGGATGATGAAGAAAATCAAAATAGTACCTATAATAGTAGGATCACTAGGAACAATTGCGAGAAACTTTGAAAAAAGAACGGAAGAAATTAGAATCAGAGAAATGACTGCAAAAATACAACGAGTAACGATAATGAAAACGGCTGAAATATTAAGGAAACCCCTTGAATACGGAAAATAAGACACATGAGCCACATGCGTGAGCCAGGCAAACTTTTGCAGAGGCAAAACATGAAGAAGCCTTACAAGGAATGAAGAACACTGAAGCTGCATATCAACAAACTCTACATTCCCATCATGCATCCCCTCCCATTGTCCCATCAACGACCCCCCAAAGTATGATACCAAATAGCTTAGAAGGGTCACGGAGGATGGAAAGACCGAGAAGATAGCGCTGACCAGACCTCCGCTGGACAAGCGCGAAGAGAACTGGGACTTTGGGGAGGCTTAGTGCCACTCAAATTCTAGTATAGGTAAATGGTCACTGTCAGTGAGAAATTAATGGTGAGAGGTTGTTGCGATAACGCAAATTTATTTCCAAATGCTATTGAAGGAGGTGGAGGGTGCTGGACGTCTGGGGAGACTTGTTGTCATTCAGCTTTCAGGGAAGACCACTGGCTTTTCAATCAGATCTTTGATGACTTGTGTGAACGCTCCATGTGAACCAATAATAATAATAATAATAATAATAATAATAATAATAATAATAATAATAATAATAATTAATAATATATTGAGAAAAGTTCATTATTACATATAAAGTATGAATCACTTAATGTACATAGATTACATGAAACTGTTTACAAAAGGCAGGAAAAACTAAACAACCAAATCGTCATCCAGGATATTCGAATGGAAGTCATTATTTGATAGTGTGCATTGCTGTTTATGGTTATTTTTGGGGGAAAATTGAAAGCACATTAAGGCTTCGTACTGCCCTATCAAACGGAGATGAGATCATTAGATAGACCTGATAGCTACAGATAATTATGGGTTCTGGAAGAAGACAATATGAAGGCAACAGAAATAAACGTGAAAATTGGATACAGATACTTCAGAGGGACGAGAATTCCCCTTTAATTTAAATTATATAGCAGAAACCAAATAAAAGGTATAAACGCAAGGGCAGTGTCACTGGTAAGATATATTTTATCTTTTATATGTTGGACAAAAAAAAATAACTTGGTCATTTCGAACAGAAGATTAGGAAACTCATGACTATGCACAATGCACCACATCCATATGGTGATACTGACCGACTCCATGTGAAAAGAAAAGATGGAGAAGGAGGACTGGTGTCATCATCATCAGCGACCCTGCTGTTTTGACAGTGTCGGCGATCACAGCTCTCGAATTTGTAAAGCCATTGTAATCTTGGGAAGACAAGTATAGACAGTAGTGTTCCGTTGCTTACCATCTTGATTTGGGGACACTGGAAATTTCTACAACGTGATACATACGGCGTCTAGCCTTCCCAAATGTTTACTCATCTCGTACTGGCCACACTCATTGTTTCTTAACTTTGGTGATCTAGCGAGAACCAGTGTATTAATGTGTTTGTGTCGTACAATTATACAAAAAACCGTGAATGACACAAAAAAGAATGAGAAAAATACAAAATTCTGAACATCGAAAAAATAATCACTTCAGCAAGACACGTTGAAAAAACGAACAATACAGAAAAAAGAGAGGAAAAGGATGAGATGAGCAGAGAACATTTCGACATGGATAAAAATAGGAACCCTAAAAAGAGAAAATCCCCGCACAAGATAACATGATTAGAGCCAACCGCATCAAAGCAAAGATCGTAAAGACGCAACAGTACATTAAAACTCTCAGGACAAAAGATGAAACAATATACAATATAGTAAGCGAATGCAGCAAACTAGCACAAAAACAATGTAAAAATAGACACGCTCAAGTGCGGAAGGCACTTGGAATTCTGCAGACAAAATCTTGAAAACATATTAAAAACCGTGAAAAATATTACAACCGATATCCAGTAACAGTACTTAATAATGTACGTTACATACAACTAATGGGGCATGGATATACGCACGAATAAATTAATCCAAGCAATAAGACCGGATGTCATACTAGAAAACAAGAAATGAATTTAGGTGTAGCTGTTTTAGCAGAACACAAGTGAATATCAAAGAGACTGGGAAGCGGAGCAAATAATCGAAACTAATCTGAGAGCTATAACGGATGTGAAAAAAAAGTAAAGATAACATTAACACTAGCAACAATACTAAAAACACTTAACAAAAACAGGAGAAAATAGAATGAAAGGGAAGTCTGAGAAGATACAATATATCATTTTAATGAACTCGGCTGAAATATATAGGAAGACTATGAAATATATAGGTAAACTATGCAATATATAGGTAAACTATGAAATATATAGGAAAACTATGAAATATATAGGAAAACTATGAAATATATAGGTAAACTATGAAATATATAGGAAAACTATGCAATATATAGGTAAACTATGAAATATATAGGAAAACTATGAAATATATAGGTAAACTATGAAATATATAGGTAAACTATGAAATATATAGGAAAACTATGAAATATATAGGTAAACTATTAAATATATAGGTAAACTATGAAATATATAGGAAAACTATGAAATATATAGGAAAATATGAAATATATAGGAAAACTATGAAATATATAGGAAAACTATGAAATATATAGGAAAACTATGAAATATATAGGAAAACTACGAAATATATAGGTAAACTATGAAATATATAGGAAAACTATGGAATATCTAGGAAAACTATGAAATATATAGGTAAACAATGAAATATATAGGAAAACTATGAAATATATAGGTAAAGTATGAAATATATAGGTAAACAATGAAATATATAGGTAAACTATGAAATATATAGGAAAACTATGCAATATATAGGAAAACTATGAAATATATAGGTAAACTATGAAATATATAGGAAAACTATGAAATATATAGGAAAACTATGAAATATATAGGTAAACTATGAAATATATAGGAAAACTATGAAATATATAGGAAAACTATGAAATATATAGGTAAACAATGAAATATATAGGAAAACTATGAAATATATAGGAAAACTATGAAATATATAGGAAAACTATGAAATATATAGGAAAACTATGAAATATATATGGGAAAACTATGAAATATATATGGGAAAACTATGAAATATATGGGAAAACTATGAAATATATAGGTAAACTATGAAATATATAGGTAAACTATGAAATATATAGGAAAACTATGAAATATATAGGTAAACTATGAAATATATAGGAAAACTATGAAATATATAGGAAAACTATGAAATATATAGGTATACTATGAAATATATAGGAAAACTATGAAATATATATGGGAAAACTATGAAATATATATGGGAAAACTATGAAATATATGGGAAAACTATGAAATATATAGGTAAACTATGAAATATATAGGTAAACTATGAAATATATAGGAAAACTATGAAATATATAGGTAAACTATGAAATATATAGGTAAACTATGAAATATATAGGAAAACTATGAAATATATAGGAAAACTATGAAATATATAGGAAAACCCTTGCATGTCAAAACGAATACACATGAACCGGACATATAAAAACTTCTACAAAAGTAAAAAAAAAAAAAAAAAAAAAAAACCCAAAGAAACACCACATGAAAGCAAGAAAATTGAAATTATACTTGTAAGTTAACCCGCCACGCATGCAGCTTTATCAAAACAAAAAGGGGTTGGCATTAGCAAGAAACTTTTCAAAATAATTGTTGAAAGTCAAGAATGGATTGAATAAGCGAAGGGAGAAAGCACTAGCCAGACCTCTGCTGAATGAATGCTAAGAGAACGGGGAACTTGAGGTGGGTTATTGCCACCCAAATTTCAGTGAAGTGAAGACCAATAGTCGCTGCTAACGAGAAATTAATGGTAAACGGTAGTTGCGATAACGCAAATTCTGTAGCAAAGGTTATCGAAAGAGATGGAGAGTATTGGAAGGCTAGGGAAACTTGTTATAACTTGGGTTCCAGGGAACACCACAACTTGTTCTCAAAGAACAATCTTAGATGATGGCTTGTGTGACTACTCCCCGTGAGTAAATAATAATTTAATAATAATAATAATAATAAGAAGAAGAAGAAGAAGAAGAAGAAGATGAAGAAGAAGAAGAGGAAGAAGAAGAAGAAAGAAGAATAATTTTTACATGTAAGCTATTAGTTATTCTACTAAAATAAACTCTAGTTTAATTTTAATAAAATCATAGGATTAGTAAAAATAGAATTTAAATCAAAAATCGAATTTTCATAATGTTTGAGAAAATATGTTAGAAAAACAAAATCAAAGCGCGTCAATTCTTTTTTTTTTCGTTTATGACTAGTTGCAAGATAATACTGTCTCAATTTAATCAAAATCAAATCAATTCAAACTCATAGTTTCGCTATAATGTTGATTTGCAAATATATTTTCTGAAATAAAAAGAATGCTTTTTTTTTTTAAGTTCGCGGGTTAAGCAATTTTTAATATTTTTTATTGGAGTATTTTGTCCCACAATGAATTCGTATCAATATTATTTACACTCTTAAGTTATGGGTCCTGGATATGACCTTAAACAATATCCGATGGTGAAGCACCAGCTTGTGGAGTTTTGGAGAGTGTGGAGCCACACTTTAATTTATATTGCTCTCAGGTCCACTCTGACCTGGAGTGATGCTATGGCTAAATAGAAACCGATATAAAAAATATATATTTTATTGAAAAAATTTTTTAAAAATCACTGGATTTGGTATTAAATAAATGGAAAAGGGTTGATATGCCGTAAAACAAAAACAACCAACCAACAAACAAACCAACTTAAGTTAAGTGTTATATATATCTATCTATCTATATATATATATATATATATATATATATATATATGTGTGTGTGTGTGTGTGTGTGTGTGTGAGGAGGGTGCTGAAGTTTGCTTAAAGCATTGTGCGCAATGTGAAAGGAGTTGTGTTATGAGGCTATATTGATTCGGTTTGTAGAAAACGGCGTGGACAGTAATTACCATATAAAAGAAGAATGATAATATTAGAAGAAATGTTTAATAATTTTCAATAATATTACGTATATCTGCCAAGATAATGTGCCATACAAGATGGTATGTGTTTCTTTTTAAATTCCCCCCGATGAAGAGATAGCCCACTCGACGATTAGGGATATACTCACCTAAAATCTTTTATAGCACATTATGTTAGTAAATAAACTTATTATAGTTGAAAAGTATTGAAAATTTCTTCTAATATTGTCATTGTGCTTTTATATATTTACTCGTGTCCACAGTGTTTTCATACGAACTGTATTGATATGCCGTCAAACACCACTTCCGTAATATATATATATATATATATATATATATATATATATATATATATATATATATATATATATATATATATATAGTAAGTTATAAAATATATATGGCGACTAAGCTACAGTGAATATTCCGCGTTTCATCCACTCTAAGATTCTTCAGGCATGAAAAACGTGGAATATTCAGTGTAGCTTAATCGCCATATATATATTTTATGACTTACTAACTAGCTCTACCTACGTAGTGAGCACTGTTGAAGTAAATACTTGAAGTTTACGTATAAATTTTTACTTTTGTATATTAATTTATGTGAGTAAATGAAGTAGTTATATTCATACCTACATATACATATATACACACATATATATATATATATATATATATATATATATATATATATATATATATATATATACTTCAAGGGTGATAGTTCAGTAGAAACGTTCTTTAATTTGAATAAAATAAAATACGCATCAAGTGCGCTTGACACCAAATCACAACGTACTATTAGGAAAATAAACGAATATTTTACTTGTTGAAATTTATCACAAATATATTTCAGAGGTATACTCCATCTTCAATGTGTTGTTTTGTTCTTTTTTCCTTTTCTTCTTCCTTGCCATGTTGTAAATTTAGAGAAAGAAGTCTGTATAGAGTCGCCCGTTGTATCTGATGGTTGTATTTTGTAATGTTTAGAACTGTGCGTTGTGAGTATTTTGTAATATTTGAACTGTGCGTTGTGATATATATATATATATATATATATATATATATATATATATATATATATATATATATATATATATATGTATACATTCATATATATATGTATATATAGAGAGAGAGAAAGAGAGAAATAGATAGATAAGGAGATAGAGAAAGGTATATAGTTATTGATATATATATATATACGAACCAGCTCTCCCGATATCTTTCAGAAGGTCATACCTTTTAATACAATTACAAGATCTTTTGCGGCAAAATCAATTACGCTTTACTGAACCTTTGAATCGTTATTTAAAAACTATATTTTCCAAGATAAACGGATATATATTTTTTAAATTTCTCTTTGCCTGATTATATTGGCAGGATTAAATTGGCGATAAAATGCGAAAAGATGAAGTGGTGTCCTTTGATATTGAAAATTTAATATATTGTTTTATACCGTTTGGCTTTGAAAAGTTTGGCTTTGAAAAGTTCTACTTTTTTTAAAAATCGAGTTTCATTCAATTCATGTGGCAGTTTGTATGAAGCTGTGGTAAAAGTACTGTCCGATTTCAAAAACAAACAGTCATTCAAATGTGTTATAGCCAACAAAATATGACTGTTATTTCCAAACGAAACAAGTTATTCAATTTTAAACTTCTGCATATGTGTACCATGAGGGAAACAGGGAGAATATTTCGATATCTGTAAGGGGAAATAATATAGCCCAGTAGAAAGCCTTTCGGCGTCTAGGGACCTCCACGGTGACGTGGTAGTATGTTTTTCCTTTCAGGTTTTTCCAGAGTATGTACAATGGGCAGGAGATAAATTCTGTAATTCAGCATAGTTCATTCGATTAAAGTCCTTGTTAATAAAGACACGTCTGGCATGAATTAAAATGAATTGCTCTCGTCTTGGGGAGCCTTAAGTTTAGACAAGTTTCCGGGCTTGAGTTTTACTCCTGATCTTAAATGGAATACGTACATTAAATATGTTGCCAAAGCCGCTGGAAAAATGGTGGGATCCTTCTATCGATCCAGTAGATATCTCACTGCTGATACAAGTCTCTATCTATATAAGAGCCAGGTACGTCCTAGGATGGAATACTGTTGCCACATCTCGGCAGGAGCTACTAGAAAGGACTTGTCCTGTCTTGATATGGTTAAAAATAGAATTCGTGGCCTCGTGGGAGATTTTTAATGGAAAGTGTTCGACTGAGTTCAATCTATGGTCCCCTCCCACCAAACTTCCACAAGAAACACTATCAATAATTCCCTCCACTATTTATCTGTGCCTAAACCTAAACTTAGATTCCATGATCAAAGCTTATTTTAGAACTGCACGGCTGTGGAATTCTCTTCCGTTTTCCTGCTATCCAGCTGTCTATAATATGGTTGTCTTCAAGTCCAACGTGAACAAGTTTCTGATGAGCCGTTACACTTAAGTTAACAAATTTACCGAACTTCCGTTACTATCGATTACTATATTGTCATTTTGACTACTGTACACTCTTTAACCCTCATCCTTGAGTGGTCTCTCGGCCTTGATAAATGGTGACGCCTATGTAAAAAAAAAGATTCATCATTGCGGCGATGAGAACTAGGTTACAGCTTGACCGATATTGCGGAGCATGTACAGGTTTTAGTCTTTTTTTTTACCTTGTCTTAAGGGGAGACACTAGCCTAAATGCATCAGACCAAATGTGGTAACAATACTCCATATATCGGTGAAAGGTAGATTTCATGAGATGTAGGATAAACTTACGTGTAAGTTATTTTCTAGCACGGTAGAGGGAGACCTCCTTTTTTGCAGCAGCCTTGCCAATGTTATACATGAATTTGTTACAATTACAGTTGTCTGTAATTTTTTTGCTAAGGCGTATGAAGGATCAATGTGGTGTTATTTGTAATGGCAAATAAATAGTTAAGAAAAATTGTGTAATCGACCAGGAGAAGAAGCTTAGCTTCAGTAGTATATAAAGTTTTCATCCAGTACAGACTGATCGCCGCTTTTTATGTTTTCTGTCATCTCGTTGGCTATGCATACGCCAGTTTTCTTTCCTTTATATTATCACTATCAGCAAGTACAAATATTCCGACTTTTTTTCACTAGGAAATAATCGCGTTGAAACTCGGTTCTCATTAGATAATCAAAGTTTAGTTACACGGGCGTAAATTGAAAATTTCAATGTGCCATCTACCTTTTTCCCCGGAATATACATGCGGTTGGTGACAACCTGTGAATCTGATTTTCCGTGTAAAATTTCTTGTTTTTGGGGGGAGGCGGCATAATCCGGATCGAGGTTGACGAAAACAATACAATATTGTAACATACATCTCTGTGCTGTTGTTAAGCCAAAGTAACGCGTTAAGAAATACTTGTAAAAATTCATGAGGCATCGGCGTCTGGATTTGTCGAACTGTTGTTTTTGTCTCAGCATGTGGCAAAATAATACGTGTCAGACACGAAACTGGAAATAAATATAACAGCGGTATCAATATCAATATCAATATCAATGTCAATCTTTCAGTATTTTCACTTCTAAACATGCTCGACTTTTTTGCAAGCGATAGGCTTTACCGTTCTCGCTTAAGATGGTAAACACCTGTACGCTTGTAGGTGGAGTAAAAGCTGTGGCTTATAAGGAGAAGAAAAATATACTGAGACATGAATCGGCGAACAAATAAACAAACAGAACATACTTGGCTGACAACTCTCTAAAGCAGGAATGGCCAAACTACGATCCGCGGGCCGCATGCGGCCCGCTAGAGGAATTCATGCGACCCTCCAAGTGTGGCCGGGCTCCTGTCGTGCTCGGTCAAGCAACTGACCTCTGACTTCATTCGGAAACTGTGGGTCGGGATGTCTTGTCGTCCGGTAGACCTTCACATTGGATTCTAGACGCCTCTGTGTAGAGTTCTGCTGAGAGCAAAAAGCCAGGCTTGCATACACCGAAAAGAAGACAGAAAAATCCAGGCTCTATCTATTAAAAATTAATTTCACAAAAATTACAGTTCTTTTTACACACACACACACACACACACACACACACACACACACACACACACACACATATATATATATATATATATATATATATATATATATATATATACAAGTTCAGTTCTTAACACATTTTAAGTTCACGAATCTCTCTTCTTCATCACTGAATGCCTCTCAGGCGAGTAGAGAGGAGGTCGTGGAGCGTTTTGGGGAGCTGATTTCTCCTCGAGATTTCGGCGCAAATCCGTCTGTTTTCGAGCGTGTATTGGCTTTTATAGCAAGGTCACAGGTTGGGGTGGACGGTCCACCCAAACAATCAAAGCAAATATTGCTATTAATTCTTAGAAAAACAATTTTCAGAGAGAAAATAGTTTAATGCAGTACTTAGTATTGATGTACCAAATCTTAATCACATTCAACTAATTCAAATTAATTTACATTAAAAAATGTTAATGTTAACATATTTTCTAACATTATTGGGAATTTTAAAAACGACAGCAAATAACTGTTTCACTTGGGATTTTATAAATGAAAAACTATTGATTAGAATTAATTCCTCACTTATAAAATGTTGAACATTTTATTAATACTAAATGATTAATTATTTAGGGATTTTTTTTAAAAAGTTTTTTTTTAAGTTTTTTTTTAAAGTTTTTTTTTAAAGTTTTTTTTTTAAATCAGTTTGTTTTAAAGTTGCCACGTTGCGATGTAAACTTGTTCGTATTATGTTTTCGCATGTTTAAAAATACGTAACTTGAAAGGAAACAAGATATTTTCATAATTTTTGGTGTGTTATTCTTTTATTCATGTGTACTTTTTGATAAGGTGGCCAAATTTGATTATAAATTTTACAAAAATTTGGACGGTCGATACCTATTCTCTGGTCTGACTTCTTATTTATATCTTTGTCTCTGCTCCGTTATCTCTTTCTGTGTCTATCTTGCCTTTTTTCTCTCTAATTATTTTGCATCCTTTCTCACCCATTGTTTTTCTTTCACCAGACGGAAATAGATTTTTCCAGCTTTTAATTTTGTTATCCGATTTTTTTAAATCTCTAATTTGGCTATCGTAGGATGAAGTCTCGAAGGTGTACAAAACGTTTTGATCACGTAACTTTGTTACCGCGCCAACGATTTTATTGCTTTTTATTTGAATCATTTCAATGTCTTGGCAGATTCCAAAGAGATGAGACGTTGGACATTTTATTTTAGTACGGCTTTTATTATCTTGCAAACCTTATCTAAAATGAGTGATTCGAAGCCATCTAAAAAGCGAAATATTGAAGATGTATTCAGAGTGTTTAACTTTACAGATGCGTGAATTAAAGCTGCATGTTTGATTTGGCATGATGCATTTGCTGTGTTCAAAGAATACAATTTGAAACGGCACTTTCAAACCAAGCACACCAACTTTGGGAGCAATTTATCAAGGCAAGAACTGCAAAGGAAGGCAACTGATCTGATAAAAAGTTTGAGGCAACAGCAAACTGTGCTTGAAAAAACTTCATCTTTACAAAGAAATGCAAGAAAGGCAAGTTTTGTATTATCAAATAAAATTTCAAAGCGAATTAAGTGGTTTGCAGAAGCAGAATTTATTTAAAATTGCACGGATAGTGCCGTCACTGTTGTGTGCCCTGAAGTTATATAAAAAATGGAAGCCATATCTCTAACTACTGTTCATCGCATAGACGCAATCGCAATGAAAAGTGAAGAACAGGTGTTAACAAGCCTATGTTAGTCTTCAGTGTTTTTTTTATTGCTTTAAATAAGAGCACTAACATTCAGGATACTGCTTAGGAACTCATTTATATAAGATGAATTGATAAAAACTTATAAATTACAGAGGAATTGGTATCTATGGAGTCTCTGAAAGGCACTGTTAGTGGAGAAGATTTATACAACAGTGTCATGAACAGTCTAATCAGGTATAGATAAAGTCTGGATAAACTGAAAAGTATTACAACTGATGGTGCTTATTCACTCATAGGCAAACACTGTGAACTTGTGACCTTGATGAATGAAAACATCAAAGAAGATTTTCCATCGCACAGTGTGTTGTCTTTTCAGTGCATCATACATTAAGAAAGCCTCTGAAAATTGACACTCAAACACGTTATGGATCCAGAGATGCGTACAGTGAACTTAATCAGAGCACGTGGACTGAAACACTGGCAGTTCCGATGTTTCTTGGAAGACATCGAGGCAGATTTTACTGATGTGATGTATCACACAAATGTCCGCTGGTTAAGTATGAGGAAAATACTGAAGGGGATGTGTGACGTTAAAGCAGAGGTTATTATGTTTTTTTTTTAATATAAAATATATTTCTTGTAATTTTTAAAGGAAATGGAGTGTGATTAATCGTTTTGTTATTTTGCATCTGCTGGAGACATATTGCAAAAGCTGAATGAGTGAAACACAAAACTACAAGACATAGGTGTATTTGATCATAAATTGTATATGGAAGTGAGAGTGTTTTAATTGGAACTTTTTTTTTAGAGTGTTTTAATTGGAACTTAAACTTTTTTTCCAAGCAGCTTAAAGAGCAAAACTTTGTTCATTTTCCTCGGTTGAAAACACGAGCTGTTACGCAAGCATTATCTCACAAATACAGTTCCCACTTGATGGTTCTAAAAGAGGAATTTATCAGAAAATTCATTGATTTTAAAGCAATTGAAGAACAGTTTGATTTGCTCAGCTAAACTTTTGCCTGTGACGTTGAATCAGCTGCTGAGGAACTGCAGGTACATCTGACTGATTTGCAAGCCGACAACTCTTTAAAGAGGTGCTCTAAAAATAAACCACTGTTCAAGTTTTGTACATCTCTGCATTCAGAAAAGTTTTTAAATCTCAAGAATTTTGCAAGGAACATGTTTCTTCCATTTGCTTTACCTGCATATGTGAGCAGATTTTCTCCATATTGAAAGTTTACAAGTAAAAGAACAGCATCATTCTTAGTGTGTCATTTTTATCTTTCTGTTGCTCAGTGGCTGAGCTACTTTGTTTTTCAAATAAATACGTGTCACGTGAAGTTACAGCTTTAAAATATCAATAAAAACACCTTGTCCTTTTTAAATTGAATTACTTTGTTTTCAAACCAACGCGCTTCATATGATGTTTCGTCTTTAATATATAAATTCATTTGTGTCCTTTGAGTTATTCTGTATGTGTACATTTTGAAGTTTCTATTCTAAAATATTAATTTATAAAAAATATTTTTTTATTTCTTTAAACAGAGTTACTTAATAATTGCTTTATTCTTGAACCAAAAAGGTTATTTTGTTTTTCAAATTTGTTTAATTTGAAGTTTTCACTTAAAAATACATATTCATAAAAATGTCTGTAAAGTTTAAAGTTAAATTGACTTCTAAAATATTAATTTATAAAAAATATTTTTTTATTTCTTTAAACAGAGTTACTTAATAATTGCTTTATTCTTGAACCAAAAAGGTTATTTTGTTTTTCAAATTTGTTTAATTTGAAGTTTTCACTTAAAAATACATATTCATAAAAATGTCTGTAAAGTTTAAAGTTAAATTGACTTCTAAAATATTAATTTATAAAAAATATTTTTTTATTTCTTTAAACAGAGTTACTTAATAATTGCTTTATTCTTGAACAAAAAAGGTTATTTTGTTTTTCAAATTTGTTTAATTTGAAGTTTTCACTTAAAAATACATATTCATAAAAATGTCTGTAAAGTTTAAAGTTAAATTGACTTAGTAACTGTCTGTATTTTTGAGATGAGGTGTTTTCATTGATTGAGATTGTCGGACTGACTTCCTCATCTCGGTTGTTATTGTCACAACGTTTCGGCCGTTTTGCCCTCCGGCCTTCGTCAGGTGTTTTGTATCGAACTGGGGAACCGTTTGTTAGGAGTCTCGAACCCAACCCTTTATTATTGTTACGGGGGTATCGTGTTCGGACTCCAGCTAGGCTTTGGGACATAGTTGCTGATTCTCTGTTGTTCCCCTTAAAGTAAGGGTGGAAGAACACCGAAAAGCGGTAACTAAAGGGGAGACGGAAAAATCGGGTATAGCCAACCATGTCTGGATGGAGAGGGGGGCCATCGCCCCCTATGGGATGAAGTAAAAATAATAAACAGAGAGACCCACTGGAAAGTGATATAACTTAAAGAAACAGCTCACATGTTCGGACATAACAACCTACTGAGCAAACCAAGCATAGAGCTGAATGCAATTTGGACACCTCTCTGATAGAGAGAGAAAACCTTGAATAACAACATAAGTTTAACATTAACAAAAACCAACTAAGAATTGTCCTAGTGACATACGGCCGAGTGGTCCTAGACGTTGTATCAAAGTTTACAGTTACCCAAAGGTGCTGAGTTCAATCCTGAACGAAGACAGTGAAAAAAGTAACATTGAAAACAGAGAATCAGCAACTATGTCCCAAAGCCTAGCTGGAGTCCGAACACGGTACCCCCGTAATAATAATAATAATATAATAAAGGGTTGGTTTCGAGACTCCTAACAAACGGTTCCCCAGTTCGATACAAAACACCTGACGAAGGCCGGAGGGCAAAACGGCCGAAACGTTGTGACAATAACAACCAAGATGAGGAAGTCAGTCCGACAATCTCAATCAATTAAACTGACTTAACGTGTCTTTCAAATAAATGTGTTTCCCATCTTCTATGGTACTTTAAAATGCTAATAAATGAACTGCATTTTTTCTTTGAAATCCTTTTATTTTGTCTATTTGCCTATCAATTATATTGAAAAAATATACTATGCGGCATTGTAGTATTTGCATTTTTAATGTGACCCTTGCACTGAAAAGTTCACCCACCCTTGCTCTAAAGTCCACTTTTGTAAACCTGTTGCAAATTGCTCTACCAGTAATTTTATGAAATTCAGACAAGCGATGAATCCACTTGATATAAGAATTACAAGAGCGAGAGATAATTCACACGAAAAGATGAGATACCTATTAGATTTATTCATGAAACGAACATGAATGTACTGAGCAAGAATTAATTAGCACATGTTAGATATCGGATTGCCGAAGAAAATATATTTCAGAGTAAATTATTATCCGTTCATAAAATAATAATGATAGAGATTCAGTCTTCAAAACTAGGTCGCCAACTTCAACATAAGCTCTATCATTAATCCTGAATAGGAAAAAGACACGCAGTAAGAAGAAAGTTTCACAATACAAGTTCAAAGTTTGTTTCCTAGGAAGCTACTTAAATAGAAAGATGTGTTACAACGAGGTAGCTAAACAAGAAATCATATAACGACTGCAACTTTTAATATACGGTATTTCTATTTATAATAAATAAATAACCTGCATTCGTAAAAATATATTATTTATTCGAGAGAAGGAACATTATTTTATTGTTTAAATTACCGGCAGCATTTTTTAAATTATCTGTAGTGTTATAAAAAGTTCTGAAAGTGCTCCCCGTTAACACGTATGCTAAACATTGAATTTATTCCGATTATTATTATTGTGTTGTTGTTATTGATGTTGGTGTTGGTGTTGATGTTGTTGTTGTTGCTGCTGCTGCTGCTGCTGCTTCTTTGACGGCAACACTTTACCGAGGTAGCATAGGTCAAATACTTCCAAACACGAAAACAACATTCTCCCGCGATGGATCGTAACTGGACAAGACCCATCTCTAAGACTATCAGACTGACGCTCATAGTTTATAAATGTGACATAGTGTATAAATGTGTCATAGTGTATAAATGCGTCATAGTGTATAAAGCAAGTTATTTCCTTGTTTGGTGCTCTGACGTCACTATTCAGGTAAAAAATGTGTTGACAGTAAATTCTATTTGTAATTGTTATATCAGTATTTTACATTATATCTCAGTATTGTAATATGCCTATTAAGTTTTTATAGCATCCTTTTTTTTTCTAAAATAGATTTTTAACCTTCAAAATATTTACATGTCTATAAGAACAAGAGGAGGATGAAGAAGACAAAAATAGAAGCAACTCTTCTCTTGGCTGAATCAACGACGCGCAGGAGTCCAAATCTAACAATACTTCTATTAATAGTGCGTTGCTTTATTTCTGATATTATCTTTAGTATTATAGTTTTCTTACTTTGTTTTAAGTATTATTTTATCTGCTATAGCTGTATTCGTCTACTTGTGAGTATTTTTGTCAATAGGATTTTTATTGTCTGTAATATAGTTTTTCTCAGTTTTATCTTTAATGATATTGTTACTCTTTTTATTTCGTCTTATGATCAGATATATTATTACAATAAATATTAATAGTAGTAGTAGTATTAGTAGTTGTAGTAGTAGTAGTAGTAGTAGTAGTAGCTTGTGATTGGGCATCCCCATGCGTTACATACTCTGTATTTCCAAACAAGTCCAAGAAACAGGTGAGCTAGCATATATATATATATATATATATATATATATATATATATATATATATATATATATATATATATATATATATATAGTAAGTTATAAAATATATATGGCGATTAAGCTACACTGAATATTCCGCGTTTCATCCACTCTAAGATTCTTCAGTCTTATGCCGTATAAGACTGAAGAATCCTAGAGTGGATGAAACGCGGAATATTTAGTGTAGCTTAATCGCCATATATATTTTATAACTTATTAACTAGCTCTACCTACGTATTAACCACGGTTGAAGTAAATATTTTACGCATAAATTTATTCTTTCGTATATTAATTTATGTGAGTAAATGAAGTATATATATATATATATATATATATATATATATATATATATATATATATATATATGTATATATATTCTCCTACAACACGGGCGTTTATTTTATATATTATTTTAATAAATGTCAATGTTTACTAAAAAAATATGTACAAATGATACACTCTGTCTCTAAGATTGTATAATTTGTTATTTATAATGAAAAGTAACATCGTTTATGAATTATTATATACGGGAATCTCATTTGTATAAAATGTATTATTTAGTATAGCACATCACTGGATTTTTTTTATCTTTTTTATTACATTTTCACCCAAAACAAGGCAAATTGCCACTTTGGTGTAGGGGGCTACTATCAGGGGCAACAACTACTGGGGTACTATGTAGGGATATGGGCAGCAAGATGTCGGTTCACGTTACACTTGGACTTCTGAACGTCAGTACTGTTGGGGAAGCAGGGACCTGGAATGGAATTCCAGAGTCTAGCGGTTCTGGGGAAGAAACTATTGGAGTAAAAAGATCTTTTACATCTAGGGATCTCTACAGTGTGGGGGTGGGATTTAGCAGCCTGTCGGGTTTGTCGAGGGTGCTCACGTCGTGGGGGCACACGTGCTTGCAGTTCGTTAGAGAATTCAGCACTAAAATACTTGTAGAAAAAGCAGAGGGATGCAACATTTCGTCGATGGGACAGAGGCTTAAGCTTAGATGCCAGTTCAGGGCCTATCAGGTTTGCGACTCTCTTTTGAACCCTGTCAAGGAGCGAGAGACTAGTAGCAGATGCACCAGCCCAGATGTGGCAGCAATACTCCATACATGGGCGAATGGTGGCCTTATAGAGGTACAGGATACTTTCGGGTGTTAGTAGTTTTCTAGCACGGTAGAGAGAGCCCACCTTTCTTGCAGCGGCCCTGGCAATGCCTTCAATGTAATTGTTCCAACTCATGTTCCCTTTGAACGTTAGGCCAAGGAGTTTGAAAGATGTACTCTCAGATAAAGAGTCGTTGGCCATTGCTATAGGTGGTAGAGAGGGTTTCTTGTAATTATTGAATGAAACTAGTTTAGTCCTGGCAGCATTGAACGCGACCAACCACTTTTGTCCCCATTCCACCACAGATTGGAGGTCTTCCTCTAGTGTTTCTGCCATTTCTTTAGAAATGTGTTCATTCATCTTCCTGTCGTGCCTGCCATAGAGTGTAGTATCATCAGCATATATACCTATCTCAGAGGCAATTTTGTCGGGGAGGTCATTTATGAATATCAGGAACAATAGAGGTCCAAGGATAGAACCCTGGGGCACCCCCGCATTTATATCACATTGTTTAGATGTACGAGCGTCGAGGACAACCTGGATTTTTCTCTTATCTAAGAAGGATTTAATTATGTTAAGTATTCTACCACTGATACCGTATGATCTGATTTTCCTGAGGAGGCCCTTGTGCCATACCCTGTCAAAAGCCTTAGATATATCTAGAGCTACCGCTCTGCCCTCCCCGCTTTGTCCAATGAATTGTATATACGTTCAGAGATCACAGTTAGGATGTCTGCTGTGGAACGGGCTTGTCTAAATCCATATTTTTTGTCAGTCAGAATTTTAGCATCTGTAAGATGATGGACTAGAGCATGGTTAATTATGGTCTCAAATATTTTGGCAAAAAGTGGGAGGAGGTTAATTGCGCGATAATTTGATGGGTCAGTCCTTTCGCCAGAATTCTTGAATACTGGTACAACAGAAGCAGTTTTCCAACAGCCCGGAAAACAAGCTTCATTAAGAATATATATATATATATATATATATATATATATATATATATATATATATATATATATATATATATATATATATATTATTCTACAACACGGGCGTTTATTTTATATATTATTAATTTTGAATTTTAATAAATGTCAATGTTTACTAAAAAAAATATGTACAAATGATACACTCTGTTTCTAAGATTGTATAATTTGTTATTTATAATGAAAAGTAACATCGTTTATGAATTATTATATACGGGAATCTCATTTGTAGAAAATGTATTATTAAGTATGGCACATCACTGGATGTTAAGAATTTTTTCTCTATTATATATCTATCTTATTTATTTTGAAAAAAAATTGGGGGGAGGTCATTGAAAGTTTGCGTATGCCCACTGGATAAATAGCACTATTTCCAATATATATATATATATATATATATATATATTAATTTTATTTGTTGCGGACTTGTATCCTCATATGCAAAGATGAGGATAAAAGTCCGCAATAATAAAATTATTAAATAATATACATCTAAATAATGAATTCCAATTAAATAACATATATACCATTCAGTACGGACCCGACCATGGAAGATCAGATAATAAATAAACATGAATTTATAAGACCAAACAATTAATCTTGATAGGCAGTGGCGCAGTTGATAGAGACGTTGAATCTCTACGGTTTCAGGTGAGTATCGTCCGAGGATATCGGTTTACATCCTACCCAAAGGCAGCCAGAGGCTTACTTGGCTAAAAGGTGGTGAGACGACAACAACTACGGAAGGCAGTAATTGCAGTGAATGCACTCAGGATATTAAGAGTTCCTATCTCGTCGCGGTTACTACCTGATGAAGGCCAGAGGAATTGTTGGCTGAAACTTCGTGAAACAACTAAGAAAAAATGATAAGTCCGCAATAAATAAAATTAATAATTAATACGCATCTCAATAATGAATTCACATTAAATTATATATATATATATATATATATATATATATATATATATATATATATATATATATATATATAAACTTACAATAAAATTTACCAAAATAATCCAGGATGTTAAAATTAAAGTATATTATAAATATTACAGAATTAATATTTATAAAGTTATCTCAGGCAGATGTAAAAGCTCGATAAAACCAAATAGGAGATAGAGCTTATAATACGAGCAAACAGTTAATAAAACATTAAAAAAAACACTTTGAAATGAGTTAAAAACATATTTAATCTGAAAAGGAAACACTAGATAAGTGGATAGTCCTTAATCCGCGGAGTTTCGAAGAAATAATTTCCTTCTCATCAGAGGGTAGGAATTAGCAAAATGCGGGATCGGATTTTGCATGCAAAAGTATATGATGAAACAACAAGTAAGTCAAAGATCTTACTTGAAAACAAAAAAAAAAGTGAAGCAGAGGGAATATGGTGAAGAAAAAGGTGATTACACACGAATGGATAGTCAGGTGGAAGAGAAATAATCCAGTAACGGTAAAATCCAAATATGTAAATTCAAGAAAGTTAATTGAATTATATATATATATATATATATATATATATATATATATATATATATATATATATATATATATATATATATATATATATTACAATGACAAAAAATACGATGAAGTATGTTTTCATTTAGAAAGTCATTGCACGGAGTGTTTTTACCTATTCGTTCTTTTTTTGTAGTTTCCCTGGTTAGTATGGTTATTTTCATATCTTATTCGAATTTGTATAAAGAAGTTCCATAGTTGTTTTTGTCTATCTGTTATTTTTCTTTATTTATTTATTAATTTTTGCAAGTCTTTTCAACTGACTTTCTCTGATCGTCACCCCAATAGTATCAAATAATATAAAATGTTAGAAAAATAGAATCCAAAAGCCCCCCCCCCCCAATAAAAACAACGAAAACAAAACACTCTCAACATAGGATCGTGTAAGGGTTTGGAAAACGTTTCAAAATCGAAAAATATATTTTATTTTATTGGGCCTAATAACCTCAATCTAGGTGCCATTTGATATAGTCGGCTACAACAACTCTCTTTATTAAGTAATTCGTTCATATTGTCATCTCTTATGTTCGGACGCTTGATCGAACGATATTTTTTAATCTAAATATTATAGGCATTATAGGCATTATAGGCATAATAAGTGTTACTCTTTATTTATGTTAAAGGCAAATGTCTAAAAACATGTACTGTTTAACAACAAAAATAAAACAAAACTATTGCCGCAGCCTATTTTGTAAATGTCTTCATCTAATGAAAATATTGATGGTTTGCATTTTTTAATTGCTGCTTCTTTTGTAAACGTTTTTTATGTAACAAAAGTATCGTTGGTTCGGTGGTTTTTTAGTTAATACTTGGGTATTCGTTTACTAAAAGATCAGTATATGTTATCATCGCATGATTTAATGCGCTGAAACCGAACATGATAAAATTAAAGCTGCGAAAAGTTTTTATTGTACCAATATATAAATAATGTTAATCTAACCAATGCAAAAGTAGCATAATTTACGACGCTGAAAACAAGCAAGCAACGAAATTTGCAATAGAAGTAAACATTACCAGAAGAAGTTGCGCTAACTGATTTGTACCAAAGTTACGACTATTTAATTGTGTAACTAAAAACTAAATTTTACGGTAAGTTTGTGAAAACATTAGTCTGTAACATCGCGGAAGGGCGACGGTTGCAAATTATAAATTATTAAATACAATGCATACCGATAATGTGTGCGCAGAAAAAGTTTAGCGTATAACTACAAATGTTATGAATACGTATTAGCTTTTTTATTTGGTTTAATATGCATAAAAGTAATACTTCGTGTAGATGGAGCGGCCATAAGAATAAGGTTTGACGAGGTTGCTGTTTGTAAGATTGTGTGTATTCCTGAAACATAGAATGATATGGTCAAAGCCAATGAAAATAGCCAGAATGTTAGTGGGGAGTATTCATTATTTTCGAATAGTGAAATGCAAATGTTATTTGTATGTGTATGAGTGTTTCACAAAGTTAATAAAAGTGTCAGGACAATATTAATATAATGTTTAAATAATTACACGGTGTTGACTGGGGACGGTGCAAGGACTTTTGATTAAGAGGGGAATATACGGACAACATAGTCTAAATATCTTAGCGATGCTGATGATGTCGCTTGTAGGAACTAAGGTAGGATTTTTCTCTATCGAATTAATGTGTATATAACGTCTTTCGAAAGTTATATAAAATGTCGGGTAATATTTTAGTCATAAGTTCGTATTGCAATTTTGACCGTAATTTTATCTAGAGAAAGATTTCTGCAATCAATTTCTTATATATATACATATATATATATAATATATATATTGTTTGTTTGTTTTTTGTTTGTGTATGTGTGTGTGTGTGTTTGTGTGTGTGGGTGTGCTTCCATGATTGCTTAACGTTTGCTTTAGACGATCGGGCGATTCCATTTTATAAAATAGGGATGGCAAGTGGATGTATATATCTATTATGTATATATATATATATATATATATATATATATATAGATAGATAGATAGATATATATCCCCCCTATATATATATATATATATATATATATATATATATATATATATATATATATGTATGGACAACAACAGTCATACAATGTTTAAAGTTATGGAAAGAAAAGGTAAACAATCTAAGCGAATACCAAAGCACATCAAAGCGTACAGATGTCGAACAGATGTGCACAGTCTACCGTTAAGTTCTTTCAACTGCAAACGCCTGCATATTTCTTACCAAACTTTATACCTAATGTTTGTAAGGTATTAGTAAGATAACGGTGTAACATTAAAATTACACCATTATTAAAATAATGCTTTTTATGATGTCATTTATACAGTGTAAATCAGTCAAATTATTATTTATACTCGGCATAGTCCGTAACGTATCCTGTTTACCCAAGAAGATAATATTGTATATAAATGACGTTAGACTTTTTTTTTATGTAAGTGGCCTCCACTGACATTTTGTTTACGTTTTTATATTACACTAGCAGGGGTGCCCGGCGTTGCTCGGGTGTTTGGAGGTGTATGCTGTGCAAAAAAAGCAAAAAAACAAAAGAATACTTAATTTTTTAAAACTTTGACCCCTATTATGACCCCTTAAAATTTATTGTTTCGGGCTCAAATCACTTTATTAAGTTAGATCCATGTTCAAGGAACCTATATATAAAATTTCAAGTGTCTAGACCCAAAATTGTCGGAGGAGTTAGGTAGAGTTCTTAAAGGTCAAATCGTTGAAATTTGACCTCTTAACAGCCAAATTTCTGGCTGTCACCCGCCACATCGATTTTCCCAAATCTCAGTACCCGGTATTTCAAATTTCGAGTCTATAGACTAAAAATTGACAGAGTTATTGCGTAGGGAAATGTACACAGACAGACAGACACACAGACACACAGACAGACAAACAGACAGACACGTTCACTTTTATAGATATATAGATTACTATTCGTAAAATAATTAACGTGCATTTATATTATATTATCTTATTACATCTTATCTTTATATACATATATATATATATATATATATATATATATATATATATATATATACAAGGCAATCAATATTTAGCGTTACAATATATTACAAACAATAATTTTAATCATTTTTCTCGGTATTCCCCTATTTTCGACACTTATTCACGAATCTTTTCAGATACCAGAATATAACCATGAGAAGTATTTTAGACAAGTGGACTGCAGTTGTTGACCTGTTTAAAGCAGGAAACTCCACGAAGGAGATATGTAAGAGCCTGAAAGTGAACAGAATGTTGGTGTGGACGACTTTACAATGTTTGAGGAGACTTGAGACATTCAGAATGCCCTCGAACAGCTCGAACTTCTAAACTTGTTAAATTCACCAGAGAAAACACCAGGAGGAATCCTCATAGATCCATCCAGAATCTGAGTAAAGAGTCGAGAGTGTCGTATGGGGCCATGTCAACTGTACTCCGAAAGGACCTGAAGATGTCGCCATTCAAGTATATAAAGAAACAACACCTTTCAGTTCAAGTTGTTGATAAATAATGACACCAACTTTAACCAATCTACCGATCAATTATAAACCAACCCACCATATAATAATCCAGCACCAGACCTAACGGAAAATAATCACAGTAAACAAGAAGCAATATATTTTGGTTCCACATCTGGCCTAATAAAACATAGAATTTCAACGTACAAATAATCTTTTAAAAATAACTCTCTGTCAAACCAAACTACTCTATCCAAGTATATTTGGCAACTCAAGAATAACAATATTTCTTTCAAGTTGAAATGGCAAGTAATTGAATCTTGCAAACCATATAAACCAGGAGATAAATTCTGTGCACTATGTACAAAAGATACCCTAAAAATTTTGAAATATGAAGATATAAAAATACAACCACCCTATTAAATTCAAGAGAGGAACTAATATTCACATGCAGTCATAACCGTTGGTTTAAATTTAATAAATATAAACCAACTTAAATCATTAAAAATTACTTATTAGTAAAAATAGATTACAATTTTTTTATTATTCTTAATAAATTAAGTTAGACTAATTATCTCCCTTACATTCTTTAATTAAAGAAATATGACTAATTATCCCCCTTGCATTATTTAATTATACAAATAGCATTATCCTCCAATTTCTTTCGAATTCTAAACCTTGGGGTCCTTTAATCAAAAGTACGCTAACGGAAATAAATTATTACATAAGCGTTCTTTTTGAAAATTTATCATTTCATGAGCTGAAAAGCTATAGCAAGCATCTATATGAGTACTTTAACCATAGTTCCTGATATCAAAAGGCGAAAAATTAAAAGGTAAATATTTGTACGTATGTTTTTATGTATATATGTGTATATCTATGCATATGTATATATCTGTGTACTTTTTCATATATATATACATACATGTATTTGTGTGTATATGTATGTATAATATTGTACTTAAAGCAAATTTATATTTATAATTTTACTCTATTTTATTTATATCTCTAACCCATATTAATTTCCTTATCAAGTTTAAATCCATACCTTTATTTTAATTTTTTCCAGATACATCTGCCTTACTTTTAATGCTAGGTTTATTTATGGTGTCTTTTAGATTTAATAAAAACCCTTCCCAATATTTTCTGATGAGGAAACCTTGTTTGATAAAAAACTATATGTAATAATCATTGTCCGTAACTTGATGTCTACCACAATAAAAACACTGTTTTCCGAAACGATCGTACAAATAATTGATTTTTTTGTTGTTCCTTCTGATGAAACAAATTTTTAATTTAATTATAATTTGATTTTCAAATTATTAATCACATTGCTAAATATTAAATTAGCTCTAGGATATGTACCTATCGAGCTGATTATATATCTAAAGTACAACGAGCACTTTTTCTTTCCCTGTATTTTAATTAAACTAGTAATTTACTATTACATTAAAATACACTCTGCTATTTAGACTATTGTTCTAATCTCTTTTAATATATATATATATATATATTATAGTAGATGATTATATATATAGCGAACGAGAAATAAAACTGTATTTTCATTTTTTTTTTAATCATTCTATTGATTGGTCTGTGTTTAACAATTATTTAATTCGGTATCCCCCGACAAATTTCATATATATATATATATATATATATATATATATATATATATATATATATATATATATATATATATATATATATATATATAAGGTAAAATTAAAGAATAATGCGAGATTTTTTTATAGAGTAAAATTAAATGAAAACAAAAGACATAAATTTCTTTTTTTGTTGTTTGTTTTTATAATATAAGTTTAAAACATAAGAAAAACAATAATTAAAATATTAAAAAGAAAGAAAAAAATATTGTTTTTAAATAATTAAAATATTAATAAAATCTCACAGAGTTGCTTCCCTTCAACCCTTGATTGAATAGTCATCTCCCTTGATTCACAGACGCAACAAGTATTTTAAACACCAACTGATTTATTTTAACGTTCTCTTAACGTCATTTTTTGTTCTATATTTCACGGTATCACGTGGCAAACTCTATAGCTGCTTTTCCAATTTTGAACACTCTTCGGCTGTCTTCTCTTGAAAAAGGACTAATAGGTCTGAAATATATTGAGATTTATAACACCATTGAATACAACAGGAAAAAAATATTACTGTTGTTTAGAGTTAAAATTTGTGTGAAAAAGAAAAAACAAACAACAAAAAAAAGAAATTTATTTCTTTTGTTTTCATTTCATTTTACTCTATATAAAAAACATTTCGCATTGTTCTTGGCTTTTAATTTTTCCTTATAATTTTCTTCAACAATGCTTCAAGCAAACTACAATCTACTAATATATATATATATATATATATATATATATATATATATATATATATATATACGTAGTTTGTTGTTGATTGTTTAAACGATAGTAATATTATGGTCTCCACCTTGGAGATCCGGTGTATTCTTAGACAGTCGACCTCTTTTTATTGGAACGTATTTATTTATTAAAAAAAAGTAATATACGTACACGCGTGTTTCGGAGTGCTACCCCTCTTCAGCGTAGCTTGACTGTTGTAAGGACTCGAACCGCGGACCTTATCTATTTAAGTCCAGCGTCTTAATCCATCAGGCTATGATGCCATAGAGGATTCACTTATTAGTTTTCATCGTTTATCTAATTACGTAGTCTTGTTGACATTTTAAACGACATTATGGTTATTATCTCCACCTTGTAGATCCGGTGTTTTCTTAGAAAGTCACCCTCTTTTTATTTGGACGTATTTATTTATTTATTTATTAATATCTAAAAACTGTATATATATATATATATATACATATATATATATATATATATATATATATATATATATATATATATATATATATATATATATATATATATAGTAATACAATTAAGTTGAAAAATAGATTTTTGATTTCATTATCAGGTTAAAAATGTTTATCTGATTAAGAGAAAGTTGCTGGATCGTGAATGTGTAACTAAAACAGATAAAACAGTAATATATATATATATATATATATATATATATATATATGTATATATAAGTGAACGTATCTGGGTATGTGTGTCTGTGTACATTTCCCTCAGCAATACCACTGTCAATTTTCAGTCTACATACTCGGAATTTGATATACAGGGTACTAAGATTTAGGAAAATCGTTGTGATCGGTTTTCGGACGGAAATTTGGCTGTTAAGGGTTCAACGTTTAACGATTTGACCTTTGAGACGTCTACCAAACTCCTCCAACAATTTGGGATCTAAACACTTTAGATATAGGTTCCTTCGACATGGGTCTAACTTAGAGCCCAAAACAGTACATGTTAAGTGGTCATAATAAGTGTCAAATTTCAAAAAAAAATTGACCGTTTTTTTTTTGTCTTTTGCTCAGCATACACCTCCAAACATCCGGGCACCAATGCTAGTATATATATATATATATATATATATATATATATATATATATATATATATATATTAAGTAATGTGATTTATAATTTAAAATTTAAAAATCAAATTTTAATTAAATTAAAAATCCGTTTCATAAGAAGGAACAACAACAAAATCTATATATATATATATATATATATATATATATATATATATATATATATAACTTTGCAACGCAAGGTAAGGGTTTAAATGTTAGAGTAAAATGTAGGCACTCGACCACAAGCATGTTACAATAATCGAAAAATCCAGTTTCTTTCAGAATATGACGGTAAAATTATGGCTTCAACTTTTAAACGACAACCCTTGTCAACATTTTTGAATTTTCTACAAAATGGTAAAAAAATACAATAGCGTATGGGATTATCTGATAAAGACCTTGTGATGAGTAGAAAATTGGAAAGTTTTAACAAAATAATTTATTTATTTAAAAAAAAAATGCACTTTTTTGGTGTTTTAATTATTAAGTTTTTAATTGATTATCATACATATTTATACACATTAGAGTTCTCTAAACTTTTAATACAGCTGCCTAATTGTAATAGGCAGTATAAAAGCTTTTAATTTTGGGGAAGAATTAAAAAAAACCCTCCAACTTATGATCTTGCAATCACCTCTCTGTTTTTCCGTTAAAGTAATTTCTTAGACCTTCTTAGACATTGCATTATTGGTAGATTTATGGTACGAAAAAATGAAAACTATTAAATACAGCTGACACCCCATTTATAAAATAATGCCAAAGAGGTCTAAAGCCGAATATATTTTGAATTTAAAACTGGCAGTGTAAATTTCGTGATAGAGATATGTATTAATATGATATGTATTCTTTGGAATATATTTCTTTTATTGAGTTTTATTTTCACAACGTTCTAGTCGACCTGAGTTTCGATCCTCTTCAATTGTATATTGTAGAACTCGGGAACGTTTCTATCGAACTATAGACTTTGGAATTGAACATTTTATGTAATCCACAGAGTAGCATACGAGGGGCGTGCAATAAGTAATGCCCCTGACACACTTCCCATAGAAATAGAGCAACGAAACTTTGCACAGTTATTAGTCTTTCCCTACATAGGAACCACCCAGAGTTATGCATTTCTCGCATCGATTGATGCAGCTCTGGATACCGTTTTTGTAGAACACCACAGGTTGGTCCTCCAACCACGACGTGACTTCAGAAATCAAGGCTGCATCATCTGGGAAACGCTTTCCTTTCAAAGATAACTTCATGGATGGGAAGAGGTGAACGTCAGAGGGTGCAATATCAGGAGAGTAGGGAGGATGGGGGTAATTTCATAACCACACGTCCCTACTTCTGATCTGGTGACATGCGAGTTGTGGACCGAAGTTTTGTCCTGCAGGAGGAGGGTACCTTTGCTAATCTTGCCCCGCCTCTTGATTTTGATAGCTTCCCATAATTTTCTCAAACGTAAAGCATAATAGGCTCCTGTAATTGTGGTACCCTTTGCAAGGAAATCTGTCATCACTACTCCGTCCTAGTCCCAGAAGACTGTGGGCATGACCTTGCCAGCGGATTGCTGCACCCTTGCCTTCTTTGGAGGTGATGAGTCCAAGTGCTTCCACTGCATTGACTGGGCTTTGGTCTCTTCATCATAATGATGGACCCAGTTTAATCGTGTTTATTCCGTCTTTTGAAAAAAATTGTCTCATCTTGGATCATATCCAAATTCATCCTCGATCACTCGACGCGTTCTCGCTTCTGGAATGGTGTGAACAAACTGGGAATCCATCTGGCAGACACCTTATTCATATGCAAATGGTCATGAATGATAGTTTCCACAGACACTGTACTAATCTTGACATCTTGGGCTATTTGGCGAATAGTAATGCGCCAATCTTCCAAAATGGTAGCCCCAACTTGACGGACAGAT